>NC_137823.1:44081607-44209107 GCF_963921795.1 Nannobrachium achirus
CCGAGTTATAGCCAGTTGACTGTGGCTTGTTCTCACCAAAAAGCAGCACAAAGCAGACTTTTTTCTTTCTTTCTTTCAAAAGTAAACCATCTTGGTTTCGTTTAGATCACGTGATTTTTGGCTGTACTCTTCTTTGGTGGTGCTGGGATCCTTCACATACTGTGGACAAGCGCCCTCTATCATTTCCATGCCCAAATAAGGCTTTGACGAGCGCTTGTCTTTGGCGCTGTGGATCTCGGACGATTTGACAAACAGACTCGTCGATGGCGTTAAAGCTCACTAATAACCCAGCAGCACCACTTCCACTTAAAGAAAGAAACGAATGGCTAAATGTCATCTTTGCCTCCGTCCCACACCTTCATCTCTTCCAGCGCTCCCTCCAGCTCCTCGGGACTCTTGTACTCAAAGTCCCTCATGAGGAACTCCTCGTCCACCTGGGCCATCCACTCCTGCATCTCCGCCAAGTCCTTCCTCAAGTTCACCTGCCTCTCCTGACTTTCAGCCACGCGCTCCTGGTGCCTCAGCAGCTGCGGGAAACACACACGTTAGTAGTTATTTTATTTTTAAGCCACATGATCTGACTTGGATGACATAGCATTTATGTGTAGATCACATTTAGTGTGGTCTATTAAAAAAAAGAGAATTGTGCATCATGGCAACAATTGATGTGTTTTTTCTTTAAAAAAGTGCTTGCAAACGATTTATATACAGGGACTACTGTTGCAAGGAAAGACTATTTTTGCTTCAATTGAATATTGTTTGTCTGTGTGTTGTGCAGCTGGTGACACTGTTAGCTCGGCCTATTAGGTATAGAGGGTACTGAGTGGCAAAAACTACTTTCTGGTCTTGACAGCCCATACATCCAAACAGAAAAGTCCTATCTGATTGCATTAAATAACGTTATACTCACTTTGCCACTCGATTTGTCATTCACCTTATGCATGCGCATACCCTCTATTCATGTCAATTGTATGCGTACCTAAATTATACAAGTTAATACACAATAAGAGATTCTCACCTCTTTGCTGAGGGCGTCCCACCTGCCCTGGCACTCGTCGAGTTTATCCTGACCCCACGTGACCAGGCCTGGTACTGCAGCGCCCTGCACCGCACACACATTCTCTCTCATCTGCTTCAATGAATTCTCCACTGGCTCCATCTCAGTCACATACTCCTAATGTAAAGCAAGACACAGCAAAGCAGAACGACTGAAGTCAGTCCCTTTAGTTGTGGCTCATCAACATGAGTATAATCTCATGATTCATCATTTTGTACTGATAGCAACAGAAATGAAAAAAGTACAGTCACAAACTAATGGTACTGTAGTTCCCATGTTTAATTGATCTAACTAGAAGTGAACCAAATCCAGCAATGATTATTCATTTTGTTGCGTGTCATGAACAACTGTAACAGGGAGAATTCTCCTCCATTGCTGATCCCAATGGCCTCTGACCTGGCACTGGTTAAGCTCCTCCTTTAACCTCTCGTCGCCTTGTCCCGTTGCGTCCCGCGACATCAGTTCCTGTACCGCATCCAGCCAGCGTTCCACCTCTGCCACTTTCACCTGACAACATTCAAGCAATCAATGCTATACAGTCAAACGTTATAAAGTGTTAAAGTGTTTTTTTTTCAATAAGCCGTATATATAGAGATAGTTTGCGTGTTTCCTAAACCCACCAGGATTGAGTTAAGACCCGCCTCGCGGAAACGCCCCTCTCAATAATCTTAAGTATGAAAGTGCGTATGGACGTTATTGCTGCTCGCTCAAGTGCAAAGCAATACTGTAACTACGCCCTACCGATCCATTACCATAATACACGCAGCATAATACGCCCAAAGCCATATCCAAACTATAACAATTTAACTGATAATTAGTAAGAGTTTTTATTTTGAGCACAGTAGTGACAAATTAATAGCATTCTCAGTACATTTTTCTATTTAGCAAAGTTACAAAGTTTTACCTTTTTTACAGTACAAAGTTTCAAGTTGTTGTTTTTTTAGCACAGTTTATTTTGAGCACTGCCGTTTATTAGTGCTGCATTGTGCAAATGCAGGCTTTTCTCAGAACCTACAAGTTTTATATTGTCTTCATGCCTTTACTAGACTTTATCCATTCCACTCTCCATGTGTACGGCAAGGATTTCAGCCACTCCTGGAAGTCCTCGCGTTTCCGTGAGGTGGGTCTTAACTCAATCCTGGTGGGTTTAGGAAACACGCAGATAGTTCTTAGTTGAACATTTTAACGCTTAAGGGAAGGTTACTTTACCTGGTTGTCCTTCATACTACCCAGCATGCACTGCAGAGTACCAAGCTCCTCACGCGACTTGGAGGAGAGCTGACTCCATCTTTGTAATTCAGCTGGGTCGGAAGCCTGTTGTGTTTGCTCTATCTCTAGACACAAGCCCTGGCAGACAATAGACAATTTCAAAATGAATTAATAGATTTTTGACATTCTCCAAGGTTTTACGGTACAAATATGGTAAATGAAATGCTGTCATGTTTCTCACCAAAACATAAATTAGTATCAAAACAAAAGTATCAAAGTGAAAGATGTCCCAAAGATTTGAGAAAATAAGTCTGCTTCCCAAAATGAATGTACAACAACCCCCCTCCCCCATTGCATAAATCTGCTTTCATCCAACAAGCACAAAAATCACACAGAGCCAAGTAAGGAACGGGAGAGAGAAAGATAAACTAATGGGATTCAAAACCTGTCTAGCCAAAGCAGCAGCTGCTGTCACAGAGTAGGATGGTGTGTTGTGGCTGACTGATGTTTTATTTATATTCTGTCATGCGACAGTGTTGCGGGCGGCTTGCCAAAAATAGCCCATCAAAAAGAAAAAAAAGCTCACATTGCATCATATCTTGAAGTTGCGACACCGCCAAGCGAAAAAGTATAAGTCAGGCTTGACTGACTGTCTGACTGATCTACTGGTTGACTGCTTCCACACTGTTAGGACCTCTGAGCCATAGGCCTGTGGGCACTGGGCCCAGAATGTGCCAAGTACCCCCCCTCACCACCCTCACAGCACCCACCCCGCCCCCCGGCACCATGGTCTATCTGCCACGATAACAAGGCCTAGGACTGGCCCACATTCCATTGGAACAGGAGGAGGTGAGCACACAAAATGTGTACACACACACACACACACACACACACACACACACACACACACACACACACACACACACACACACACACACACACACACACACACACACACACACACACACACACACACACACACACACACACACACACACACACACACACACACACACACACACAAACGCGCACTTCTCCGCTATTCTTCTATTCTGTGGTCTTAACAGACAGTGGAAAAGGAAGTGAGTGTCTCAGAATGGGGTTCATTGTGTGCTTGTAGTAAAAATAAAAAAGCCACATGGGATGGCACACTAGCAGACACTGCTGGTGAAAATGGAAGCTTTTCCTTTTTTTCTTCGTCTGGCGCAGCAGGCTAACATCCCAGAGGTCCACAGACAACTGTGCTGTCATTCACAGTTGTCAGGATGAAATACCAGAATAGAAAACAGCACGATTTAAGATGGCAACAAATACTACTTTGAGATTCCTCTGCTAACTATATGAACTGCTACATACAAGCAAACACATATTGATTTTGATGGGGGGGGGGGGGGGGGTGGGGGGGGGGGGGGTGACGGGGGGTGACAACAGTGGATGTCAAGGTTTATGATGAGTCGCGTTTTAACGTAAGTTATTCTCCAGTGGGCCAACAGGCAAAGGATTGTGTACAATAGCTGAAAGCATTGTTTCAGAGGAGGTCTGTTGTACACTCGTTCCCTCAAATATGGTACATGATTGCCTCTTGTGTTTTGGCTGTCCTTGATGACATTTGTCCCCAAACTCCACGACTACACTTTGCACTGGGCTCCCTGGAGGAGGCACACTGTGTTTTCCCAGCATATTTAGCTACTGAGGCCCTGTTTACTGCCAGGCAGCGTACGCCCCCTAACAGCTCTAGGGAGTAAAGGATGTCCACAAGTACTCAGGAAAAATAAAATACATTTTGCAACCTGAGCGAGCCAGCAGAAAGCTCTGGAGTTTGGACACTTCCACTGTTGAGCCAAGCTGACTGAGAGCTGAGAAAGGGACTTTTTAAACTTAATTTCAAGTTTTGCTATTTACCCACCACATGGTGTTCTATAGACGCTCGATGAAGCTGAACGCACCACAGTGGATTCAAACCCACAACCTCTGTGGTGGTAGGCAGATAGTTTACCACTGCGCCGCCCAGAGCACCAACAGTAAGTACTTCGACCGTTTGCGTGTTCTGTTCAGCCCACACACTCCCTAGTCTTCAAAACAACAAAAAACAAAAAATCTAATCTGAAGCCCTGCTTATGCCGTCCGCCCATTTAGGGGAAGGTAAAACAAATTTGCGTGATCCCTTGTTTGTTTTATACAACCAGCACCATTGAGAAGCTCTCCAAGACTCCATGTTTACAATAAGTAAACCTAATCTAGTCGCACACACCCAAACAGATCACCAATGACAGAGGCCCGAGTTGAAATCTGAGTCCTAATCTTTTCCTGGAAAACTCTTCTCCCTGTGCCCTTGATTTCCTGTTTCTCTACACTCTATCTACTAAAAAACATTTAAAAGGATTACCCAAGAAATTACTCATAAATGTTGTCCGTGTTTACTTAGTGTTAGCTACACTTTTCATATACAGGCACATACTAATGATCAGGAAATGTTGCCAATTACGCCCTTAACACATGGAGTGCCTAACACGTTCCCAGAAGTTAGCAACTCATAGCGTGGCTATGAGCTTGTATATCTTCTATTCTTTGAATAGCCAAAGTATAAAAAAAATATGGTTAAAGTGGTTACGTGACAGCGGTTACGTAACCACGTCACGTGGTTACGTGATGCGTTCCCAGACGTAATGGGTTAATTGTGCATAATTGCTGTACCAAGTAATTCACCCTTTGTTAGCCTTCTGGTTGGTCCCTGACTGACCAACCAGCAGGCTCTATCTGCCTTGTCCTACCCTGGATCCACCTTTTTTTATGTTGAATTTACAAAAACATAATTTTTGTAGAAATAAAAACATTTAAAAACATGCTGAGTCACTATACTGCCACTGAGCAGCCTCATTTCACTGAAACCAAGTTTGAAAATAGAATCGAACACACAGAATAATAATACGAAGCAACTGAATTAAAATGGTAGTGGATGAGTGTCCCACCAAGACACAGCAACCACTGGGTGTGAAGAGCGACTTGACAAAGGGTGAATTGCATAACAAGTGCTCACCTGTGCGCGCTCCACGGCCGCCTCTGCGGTAGGGATGTCCACGATGCCCTCTCTCAGAGTGGCCAGCCGGGCCTCCAGGCCCTCCACTGGATCTGGTACCGTTTGGGTGTCCATGGCCTCCAGGGTGGCCAGGGCTGAAGAGACAGGGGAGGGGAGGCAAGGAGAGGAGATGACAGGGTATTTTAACACTGGCTGGGTGTCACAGAGCTTCTAAATAGATACATTTACAGTAAGAATGTTTATCTAAAAAAATAATTCAATGAATGTGCATCAAGTTTCCACAAGGGGGCGATCTTTTGTTTAGCAAATGCACAGACATTAATTCACTGGTTCCCAAACAGTGGGTCGGGACCCATTTGTGCCTTAATTTTTTTGTTTCCTACATTTTGTTTTGAATTATTATTCATCTCAAAACATTTTCCAAAAAACATTCCTAAAAAGCATTTTTTTTCATGAATTATAAAACAAATTCAAATAATTTCATGAATAACTAAAAGAAAAATCTAAGAAATTCCATAAACTAGAAAATATGTTTAAGAAGTAGTTAAAATAGCAGATCTACAAGATCACAACATGGCACGAAGCGACGCGTTGTGAGCTTGTTGATCTGCTGTTTTCACTAGTTTGGGTCCTGGGCGAATGTCTACTTTCTCTTTTGGGTCACAGGCTTAAAAAGTTTGGGGACCACTGCATTCATTGGTATGGGTGTGTGCATGTGTATGGATGTGTGGGTGGGTGTGTAGCAGCATGTGCGCGTCTATGTGTTCTACTCCACAGTCCAGATGGTTGACAGCCTGGGTCTCATCAAACTGAGCCTGGGTGAGCTTTCATGACCAATTCAGGCCCATCAATCAAACATGCTTTCACAAACACCATGAACCCACAAAACAACTGACCAAGCCCACTCAAAGAGCGTATCAACTCAAGTCTAATGTGGATGTTTCTTTCCTCGTTAAATCGTTTTGTATCTGAGCACTTAGAACTTCTTTCTTCAATTTCTTTGCTCTATCTGTATCTCTCTCTCTTTTCTCTGTCAGTCATTTTATTACCAGGTGATTCACTGATTTATTACATAACCTGCCTAAGTATGTTTATATACAGAAAGAATTAAGTTTGAGAGAGAGATAGCAAGAGAAAGGGAGAGAAAGATGCAGTTGTAAAAAGGACAAAGAGAAAAGAAAGAAGGAGAGAACAGAGAGAATGAGAGAGAGAGAGGGAGAGAGGGAGGGAGAGAGAGAGAATGAGAGACAGATAACCAAACAGACAGAGGCCCCAGTGAAAGGCAAACTCTCCTCAAGCAGAAACAAAATGGTTTTCGTTGGCTCCCTTCCAAAACCTCAGTTATAAAAGCCCAAGAGGTATGGACAAGCACACTGACACATGCAAATGCACATGCACACGCCACACACACACCTAGGGTCAGCTGCAGACAAACAGCATTCTCCAATCTCCTTTTATATGCCGTTACTGGAACGGAGCAGTGTTCATAAATTCCATGAAGTAAAACGGTGACTGATTTTCAGGACTCCTTCAGATCTAAACCCGGGTCCTTGATTAAGACGGAGTGAGTGCAGAGACATTACACACACTCAGCCACTCACACTACGTCACCTGCACACACAAACACTCACACGGCCATGAGTTTTGGTGGTCATATAAGGGCATCATCCATTACTTGTTGGCTGGTCAAGGCTCCACATAAAAGCTGATATCCAATTCAGGCAGCTGCAGTAGGAGTAGTGAGCTGATCTCAGCCATTACCTCTGAAGGTTCACTATGAACCTGAAAGCTGTGAATTTAGAGTGCTGAGAGGGCAATAGCCCTGTGTCTCCATTTATTACAGCTCAGCTGTCCAAGCGTGTCAGGTTGTGTCAGTGAATGGATATACTTGGAGAGCCATTTTCTTGTTCATGAACATAGCGCTACAATGCTGCTGCTGCTAACATGTGTCGCACCAAATTCTGGGCCCTGGGTACAAGGATTCACTGCGCCCCACCCCTGAATGTTCTGGGAATGCATTAATAGGCATTATTTAGCAGATATACAAGCTTGTAGATCTTGTAGATCTGATCAGATTTGAAAAATCGTGAAAATGTATGCAAGTCTTTGAATATGTTTGACCCGATTCTATAAATGTCTTCTAAATCCTTCTAAGGTTTTTTGAAAAAAAAATTGAATTACAAATGTTCGCTTAAAAAATTACATATATTCAAAGATTTGCACACATTTTCACGACTTTTTCAAAGAGTGCCATGCTGTGAGCTTGTATATCTGTTATTTTTCAATAGCTAAAGTATATATAAAATAATTAAGGCCCCTCCACCTTTGGCCCTAGTAACTCAGTCCCCCTTTTCCACCCCTTGTGACACCCCTGGCTCTGAGGTACCTTCGTCAATCTCTTGCTCTCTGCTCTGCAGCGTCTGCAGCGTGGAGGAGTGGTGGGCCGACACCACCACCATGTTGTCTTTCAGAGAAGCCGTGGTTTCCTGTGACCCCACCTCCGCAGACAGCTGCTCCAGCCGTGGGCCCAGAACGGAAAGGTCGGCCAATCGAGACTGAGAGAGACATGGCGAAAAGGGAAGGATGAATCTGATTACCTTATCGTATTTATTTTTGTTCATTTAATGAATGAAGTGAACTGAATCAGAAGTGAGGGAACTGAATAAAAAAAAGTTGAGAAAATACAAAAGAAATGGTCGCAGTGGAGCAGTGGTTCGCAAAGTGGGGATCTACAGTAAATTGACCCATACAAGTCTGTAACTCTGACAGTGTACAAATGGAACCAAATGAACCTTAACGTCATTTGGTTCCATTTGTACACTATCAGAGTTAAGGGGAGGCCTTGAAATGTTAAAGTTTGAGAAACACTGCAGTGGAGGACTAAAAAAGATGAAAGTTACCCGGAGGATCCTTTAGGGGGATCTACAGTAAATTGACCCATACAAGTCTGTAACTCTGACAATGTACAAATGGTAAGGGGAGATCTTGAATTTTTAAAGTTTGAGAAACACTGCAGTGGAGGATTAAAAAGGTGAAAGTTACCCGACATTCTCCAACAAGGCTTTTGAGGTCGTCCTTGTTGTGTGACTGGACAACGGGGTTAGTGTCCAGCCACTGGTCCTGTTCTGCTAGGATGCGGTCCAGCTCCGCCATCTGGGCAGTCCACTCCCGGAGCCGGGCGAGGAGGGCGACCCGCTCAACGGACGCTTGCAGCTCCCTCAAACACACATCCCACTGGGTCTGGATCTGATCGATATCCGACCTCACCGCGTCCACGGAAACACCCTCTGAAAGACAGACCGACAGAAAGACAGACAGACGTAGGGAGGGAGGTCACATGCTGAATGAATGCTCGCTGACCTACTGTTCCACAAAACCTTTGTTTTGAATAACTCAGGATGTGTTTTTGTTTGTCCCTTTGTTGCCTCACCAATTTCTGTTGAGTGTATGTGGTTCGGCAATTTGCACCAAGTCATATCTGGTCTCTCTGATCAATTAAGACCTTTGAAAGCTAGAGCAAAATGTATCTGGAGCGGAAAAGTGGACGGGAGATTGGAGCAAGGAATAAATGGAAACACAAAATGAATGAGAGAACACAAATTATGGGGGAAAACAAAAAAAAGAAGGAAACGGAAGTTAATCCTCTCTGACATGTGATGTGCACACCAGGCTGAGGAGTGTAAACCACTGTTTCCCAAACAGTGGGTAGGGACCCATTTGTGGGTCGCGGACAGATTTTTGTGGGTCCCCTAATTTTTTGTTTCTTTTTTAAATTACCGGTACTATTATTTCAAAACATTTTCAAAAAACATTCACAAAAAAGTAAACTATTTCACGAATAAAAAAGATTCATGAAGAAATCAAAGATAGAAATTCCATACATTTGAACACAAATGTTTAAGAAGTAGTGAGAATAACAGATCTAAAAGCTTGCAGCGTGGCATGAAGCGACGCGTTGCAAGCTTGTAGATCTGCTCTGCTGTTTTCACTAGTTTGGGTCCTGGGCAAACATCTAATTTGTCTTTTGTCTTTTTTTCTTTTAGTTAAAAAGTTTAAACCACAGCGCTTATATGAAGTTAGCCATCCTGCAGACTTTTACTACTACTCTACCTGCAAAAAGAGTTTTGGTTCACATAACTGGTTCACAATAAAAAAGGGTTATGCCTGTAAATAAGCTCAAAATACAAAACAGCTGGGGAAGAGTTATAAAATCTGATCAGACACCATCATATACAGAGATGGAAGATTTCAGTTTGAGCCAAACACCATGAGATCCTGTGAAACACAGCATACTTTACACCCCTACTTTGGATGCACAAAGAAAAACTGGGTAGGGAACTTTAACCACTTAGACCCTCTAGATAACTGGACTTGAATTAAAACTACACACCGAATCTTGATCTACATACTCACAACATGCAACATATTGTGAGCTTGAAGATCGGCAATTTTTTGGCGAATGTTCCCTCCCAGAATAGGCATGCCGGGGTTCAAGAATATATTGTCTGTTAGCAGTAGGGTGCAACTGTCTCCCATCTCAACATCAAGCGACCATCACTTTGTGCCATACCTCTTTCCAGCTGGTCCATCAAGCTCCGGCCTTCCTGGGTCACCTGACCAACTGTGGCTTCCTTTGCTGATAGCTCCATTTCCAAAGTCTAAAGTCAGCGGACAGTAGATAGTTAAGTATAACACAGTTACTTATTTTTTTTTTACATATATTCACTACACTGGACTGTTTAATGTACAGTCCAAGTGCTGAGGCCCAAGCAAGTTGTTTCTGTAGTATACATGGTGTCTGGTACGCCTTTCCCAATCCCAGTGTGTTGCAAACCGCTTGACATTTATTTATCATTATTACTAGTATTTCTTGCTACCCGTAGCTGTATCTAACAGTTTTGTGTTATGTCCAGTGTTTCTTCAACAGAATTTCCCTCAATGGATAAATATATACTTTAGGTATATCCATGTTCCCTTGAAGGGGTTTCCTTTGTATTATAGCTATGCTTTGTGTTCAATCATTGCCAAACTTTAAATACAAAAATGTATTCATCATTGGTCATCTATTGGTCGTTTATATTATTTCTGACAGCTTACCTTTAGTGTGTCCTGTAGCAGGGACGTGTCAGCTGTGGTCTCAGAGTGTGTGGCGGCCAGGCCCTGAACAGTGTTCTTCCATGTATTCATCCACTTCAGCAGCTCAGACACGTTACTTTCCAACCTGCGCACCACAGAGACATGCATACATGGGAGTGTTGGCATTTGTGCTCACGTGTCTTTACACTTTATCCAGAAGATAAGGTGAACTATACGCAGTATGTGCCGTTATGAATGAGGGAGAGAGAGTGTGTGTGTGTGTGTGTGTGTGTGTGTGTGTGTGTGTGTGTGTGTGTGTGCGTGCGTGCGTGCGTGCGTGCGTGCGTGCGTGCGTGCGCGTGCGTGCGTGCATGAGTGAGAGAGAGAGTACGTACACTCGTCTGACTTCTATATCCGTCTCCACCAGTCGTCTCTTGGGGGGAGCAGGCGGGGGTAATTCCTGGTCATCATTTGCACCCATCGCTGCCACATCAACAGTCTCCATGACGACGTGCTCTTCCTCCTGTGTGACAACACGCTTTTCCACCTGGGTGAAGATGTGCTCTTCCACCTGCGTGAAAACGCGCTTTTCCACCTGGGTGAAGACGTGCTCTTCCACCTGGGTGACGACGTGCTCTTCCACCTGGGTGACGACGTGCTCTTCCACCTGGCTCAGCCCGGCATTGGTTGCAGCCTCCGTTACCTTGAGTTTAGAGCAGCGTGAGAGTGTCATCAACAAACAAATGTGTACCTTGCATGGAAGTTGAACTGACGGAAATCTAGCAGTTGGTATCCCCATTTATATATACTGGAGGTTCGGGCAGCATACCTCTAGTAGGTAAGGTATGCAGCCCTCACATCTCGAGTACCTACAGTATGTGGCACTGCTGATCCGACCAATATGTCTGAATAGTATCTTTGGCAGAGACCTGTTATACCGTGTGTCTCTCTTTTGTGCCCTTATATGTGGATATCTGTATCATCTGTCTCTCTACCTGACTTAACCCTTTTAGTGCCTATCCCGAACTAGTTCGGGATATTCGGGATCAAAAACAAATTTTTATTTGCTATTTTACTTACCCCGAGCTGCTTGGAGCAACGTGGGTGGTCCCGGCTCGCCCAGCGCTCACCAATGAGAGACGCTAGATGCTCCGACGATTTATTCCATTGAAAATGGTTTAAAATAAAGTTTAGACCCCCCCCAATGTTCACCAAATGTTCATTGTAGGCGGCGCGACGTATTCCAGGGTGCCTATCCCGAACATGTCCGGGATATTTAATAAAATGAATTATTTTATCGGAGGCCTCAACGAAGCCCCGGTCTAGACGTCCATCCTTGGCCGGGACTTAGACTCGGCCATCCACGGGCCGTATTCGCGCTAACGGCCGAATCGCGCCGCCCACTCCAATAATAAATCACATCTTTAGACAGGATTTTCTCCGGATTGTGTCCCCAGACCCAATGAGAAAGTTTTTTGCGGCTGAAATAGCTTTAGATCGGGCTTCTAAATGGGTTAGCATTTTGGCTACGTGTCAGCTAGCTTCCTCCTCTGGACACCCATAGGATTGACCGGAGTGAAAACACAGGCCAGTTGGGAGAGGGTCGACGAAAGCTATAAAGAAGGTCAATGGAGAAATTTCTGGCACTCTAGCACCCCTTGTGGCCGGATGGCACTGTATGAGTTAAGTATTGGTAGTTAAGGATGTATAACCATCCTATAACCATCAAAATGGAGCGTCTATTCTCCTTATGCTGATGCAAAGAAACGGCTTTATCTCGGAATCTAGTGCTAGAAACGCTGAAAAGGCAGAGAACAGCTTTTTTTCACTGCGACACTGTGCCGGGACGGTAAGCCGCGGTTAGGATTTTAGGTTTTCGTCTGAATGTAAACATACTTGGCCGCCATTATAGATTGTCAATTTCCACAACGTGGACACAATCGGGGCTTCCGGGGCTCTTCAAAATAAAGCGTAAGTGAATGGTTGCAGCCAAAATGGCTATAAATATTAATGGCTTATTTATATTTTATTTTTTTATCTCTTCCATGTTATACATATTTCTTATTAACACCAGACTCTTCAGTCACAGGGCTTAAAGGGGAATTTCGGTCAAAAACAACTTTCCTACCTTTGAAATGATGTTTTTGGAAGCCTTCAGGGTGATCCAGGAGTTGTTTTGGCCAAAGCAGCAATTTATTCCATTTTCGATTGTATGTACAGCTCAAAACAGCACATATAGGATCAGTTATTATTCCGATTATTTTTCCTGCTTCAAAGTCCATTTTTTCACTTTGTATCAGTCTCTGGTGCTCTTGCTAGCTACAGGAGGTACTGTTTCCACGGGAGCATCCATGTTTGTTGACGAAACTGTGACCTTTCAACTCCGCCTAGTTGGTGCAATCCCGGCTCTCGCCACTAGGGCGCATACTAGACCAGCTCCCTTCTGCTGTTGTTTGCTTTGTGAAGAAAATCATTTGTAGAATAAACTGATGCAACCCACAAGCTGTCTTTCGTATATGAAAAGTGTTGTCTTAGCCTCAACAAAGGGTACAGAAATAACTCACACCTACAGTATGTAAATATCAGCCTATTGTATCCTTTTCAAAAGAAGAGGACATAGCTGGAGCTTTTTGATGGAATGCAAATTAGGGTCGTTGTCAACCCCAAAACAACCCCAAAACAAAGGTGTCTTGAATAATGTAACAAATGCTGCGGTAGAGATACATTATAATGCAAGTTAAAATACCAGACAAGCTAGTCAGATTAGGTTTACAAAAGGAGGATCTTCTAAATACATGTGTCTTTATATTTGCAAACTATAGTTGTAACTATGCATGTGTTTGACAAGCTCTGGCTAAACTTATAATAGAAGCTAACGATTGAAAAGGTTTGTGAATAAGGTCAATCAACAAATCTTATTATGTCTGAGCTTATTTCTTGATGAGAGATAAGGACATGTATTCATGTGAACGGATATAACATACTCCTTGTTACTTATTGCCCATTTATTTAAAAAAAAGAGACACATTTAAAACAATACAATGAATATTTTTGGAAAAAATAAAAATAAAAAAAATACATTTTCAATGTTGGATATTCTATTGAGATCATGAGATGTATAGAAATCTAACATTACAGAGACAGGCTATCATGATACAAATAATTCAAATCTCTAATGTAATGTAATGATCCAATTGAAATAAAATAAAAAAGTTGTGGGAGACTATAGGGCTAAATGACATTTACATACTGTGTAAATAGGACTACATTTTCAAGGGGTTTGCATTTTCACAGCTCTCTGTAGGAATGTTGACTGACAATAGACTTGAGATAGGCCATCAATGAGCCATCAGTGTTGTTTTATCCCGATATTCAAATTATTCAATAAGAGATAGAAAAGACCCAGTGATACCGAAACAAAGCAGCAGAGAAGTGGGGTGGAGAGAGTAGCAGCAGCAGCATAGAATTACTGTTTATCTGTGGTCATAGACTGGGTCTAGTATGCGGCGCGCCCCTAGTGGCGAGAGCCGGGATTGCACCAACTAGGCGGAGTTGAAAGGTCACAGTTTCGTCAACAAACATGGATGCTCCCGTGGAAACAGTACCTCCTGTAGCTAGCAAGAGCACCAGAGACTGATACAAAGCGAAAAAATGGACTTTGAAGCGAGAAAAATAACCGGAATAATAACTGATCCTATATGTGCTGTTTTGAGCACATATGTGCTGTTTTGAGGCTTCCAAAAACATCATTTCAAAGGTAGGAAAGTTGTTTTTGACCGAAATTCCCCTTTAAAGCCAAAACAAATCCCAAGAATCTATTTTCAGACCATGCATCCTATATGTGAAAACATGGCGCGCGCACCGCATCAATATGTGAGGCGTTTCCCTCAAGTTCTGTGAATGTGTGCGTACGCCAATCCATGCTTCATTTCATAGAATTATCTTCTGAAGTTCTGTTGTATTATTCTATTGCTAGTCTGGCCAATTCAAATACTCATATCTTGAAATTATAACTGATTTTTAGTTTGGAGATCACTTGACTAGCGTTTTGACGACTGTCATTCACGCCACGGCCATTGCTACACCTCCCCCTTATTCAGAAAAGCCCCTATGGAATCCCCAAGACTGAAATCAGTCCCCAGGACTGAGAACTTTAACCCCTGCAGTCATCATATTTGCGAAACACTAAGTCAGTTGGTGAGGTGCAACTGCAAAGAGAGAATGGCTATAAACACACAAACCAAGCACACACACACCTGGAAGGAGCAGTCCTCCAGCTTCTGAACCAGGTTGTCCCATCTCTGGTTCAGCTCCTCCGTCTCTGCCTCGATGTTGGCTCCTGCCTCAGCACTCCGCAGCAGAGACTTCACGTCCTGCCCTGCGTCCGAAAGCTGGTCCAATGTCCGCCTTTTCTTCTCCATGTCCTCCTTCAACATCTACGGGGCGGGGGTGATGGGGTCAAACACTTATGTATAGAGTAGAAAATCGGCAGCTTGATGAAAGCGTTTTTCATTTTATCAATAATACATGCCACATCTGATTAAAAGCACAATTCATCTGACAATACACAATTTAATACAGTTTTAATATGGTAAATTCTAAATATGTGTGTCATTACTCATTACTGGAATTAAAGCATGTTTATAGGTGCAACAAATGCTAATGTTTAACACATATGCGACCTCGTAAATAAACTTAAACTGACCATTTAGTGGTGATCTACTTACTGCTAAGTGGCGGACATTAGAATTCAGTTCACTTGGGTCCTCTAAGTTGCCAGTCTGGACTTCACTCAAGGCCGTTTCTTTCTCTGTGAGCCAAGCTTTGAACAAGCCCTGCACAAGAGAGGGTAGGAGGAAGATATAAACACGTGTGGTTCACCAAATACTAGCACCACAACCACAGGCTACAGGGTTAAGGGGGCTAGTTGCGTAAAATAGCATCACTTTTGCTATTTTTTGCTATCGTGTGTGTGTGTGTGTGTGTGTGTGTGTGTGTGTGTGTGTGTGTGTGTGTGTGTGTGTGTGTGTGTGTGTGTGTGTGTGTGTAGGTTTATATAAAGTTGTAAATACTGTAAGAGGGGAGCATGGGTACATTTCAAAGTTGAATGGGCTTTCATAAGGTTTTAGGCAGTTTAGAAATGAACACTCCGTTCTTCACGTACCCTCGGTACCATCCCACAGAACCCGGGGACAGTTTTTGTTTATGCCAAAAGATAAGAGGGATCTCAACAGAGAGCTTTTTTGAATAAATCCTCAGTGTTAACTTTTCCATTTAGGCGTAAGTAAAGTATGTAACCAAATGGACCATTACGTGTGCATTTGATTACATAC
This sequence comes from Nannobrachium achirus, assembly GCF_963921795.1. NCBI lineage: Eukaryota > Metazoa > Chordata > Actinopteri > Myctophiformes > Myctophidae > Nannobrachium > Nannobrachium achirus. The sequence continues at coordinate 44,097,320 of NC_137823.1, forward strand.
AGTATGTGCCCTCTCAGATTCCTATTTTGGTCATGTCATTACAGGCACATTATTAAAATCTTAAGCTTGTAGATCGGCTATTTTCGCCACGTGACACCAGTACGAAATACTGTATATAATAATAGTGTGTGAGGTCTACCTGGTCCTCTTGCAGCTGCTGCCACACCAGTAGTACCTCCTGCAGCTTGTGCCACCTTTCCTCTGTCCAGCGACACACAGCTGCCCAGCGCTCACCCAAAGACTGAAGGAATGTGACCAAGGAGAACAAAAGAAACAGATATTAAGCCATCACAACTCAAAATACAGTTTCCCCATTACAAACATCACTACATATAACTTAGTTGTCATCAGTGGTGGAAAAAGTGCTCCAATTTCTTACAGTAGAAATACTCTGTAACAAGTAAAAGTCCGGAATTCATTTTACTTGAGTAAACGTACAAAGGTATTGGTATCAGAATGTACTTAAAGATCTACAAGCTCACAATGCTTTGCAAATTGGTCATATTTTAGTAAAGTACCTAAAAACTGTAAGTAAATGTATCTTTGTTACTTTACGCCACTGGTTGTCATTGTTCCTTCTATCCAGCTCTTAGACAACAAACAATATTACGGATACACTGTGTATTCCATTCACACAGCCCCATCACAGGCAGATATCTTACTTGTAGTTGTTCCTCCAGTGCAGCGGTGGCGCTCTCACCACTGTTCTCGTCCACCACCACTACCATGTGCGTCAGAGAGTTCACCTTCACCTGCTCCGCCTCCAAGTCGTTTTGGAGCTCCTGTGCAGAAACGTAAACACCACGATGAGCTGGGTCGTATTAACCATTAACAGACCTGCTGGGAACCCATTAAACTTTGCGCTGGCATCATGCAGAGAGCGTACGGTCAATGACACTACACTTGGGTTCAAGCACAGGACTAGGTGATTGTGACAGACATCCAATAAGCACCACTGGGAGTTTATTTTTTACAAAAATGCATGCGATTGGGAAGCGCCATGACCAGTGAGAGAATAAACTTACTCTATGTCATTTTTCCTATTCTTTGCCTACAACCAATTTCCGCCAAAACAAACAAAAACGAATAAAATCAAAAGTGACCAGCGAAGTTTGGCAAATGTGACCATGGTCGTACAACAAACTTTGAGCATTGTGTGCCAAGATGTAGGCCAGATGTAGGCCACGCTTCAGAGCCCGGACATTTAGTGGAAGTACAACAAACTTTGAGCGCTTTGTGCCAAGATGTAGGCCAAATGTAGGCCACGCGACAAAAGCCAGATGCTGGAGCTTAGCTCCTTCTGGGAGCACCTCTCAAGAAGTGTATTTCATCTGGTAAAGTTTAAACAACAATCTTATAATTCAAAGTCAAAACAAGAACTTTGCTCTTCCAGCCTTACTTTGTGCTGCTCTATTTGAGCCGTGTATCCATCCAGGTCTCCCGCCGTCGGCTGTGTCTCCATCTTTCTGATCCGCTCCTCAGTCTGTGTCAGCCAATCAGAGAGCTGCTGCAACTGCTGCTGCTGGAGATCCATCAGGACCTCGTGGAGTCTAGCAAGTATGAGCAAGATGGAGGAGGGACAGAGAAAGAGAAGAGGATGAGGTCAAGTTAGAAAGAGTGAGGAAAAGGGAGCGAGAGTAAGGGAATGAGGGAGTGTGTGAGAGAGCAGTAAAGGTTGTTGGGGAGAGAAAGAGTGAGTTACCAAGAACAGAGAGCAAGGTAAAGGAAGCAAAAGGAGATAAAGTGTAATGAATAAACAAGAGAGGAAGAAGTGGGGGAGAAAATAATGGATAGATTGAATACTTTGGAAGATAAAAGGCCTAACTTTGTCTCCAGCAGTAGAGCACGAGATAGCAGCCAGTTCAATACGTTTTACAATCAACTGACATTCAACATGATCAGCACATTCTCCATGCCCATGGTATCTACAGGAAGCAGAAGGATGATGGCCTGGATGCAGGCTGATAATATATGTAAATACAGTACTAATTGACCATTGGAAAAAAAACATGCATAATATAATGTATGTTACATTCTCGTCTTTGTAATGCATACTTCTTGCACTTCCATAACAGCTGCACGTGAGTTGGGAGTAAATAATGACTGCATCACGCTCTGTCAGTATGAATGTCAGGCGGTGCTGAGGCATGAAATCCATGAAATAATGCATGAAATATCAAGTCTGGTTTAGTCCTCTGTTATTTCACAGGGGAGAATCAACACTGCTGTTAAACTGAAATAAGCTGTTTAGCAATATATGGCAACAGATTACCATCTCACGTCGATAGATGTCAATACCAGTGTGTGACAGCACTTGATTCATTTTTCAATTAATCACACACACACACACACATGCGGAAAACAAACGGAAATTCCCAATGTGTGCGTGTGTGTGTGTCTGAGAGAGCAAGAGAGAAAGAGAGAGAGAGACAGAGTGAGTGAGAGAAACGTGTGTGTGTACCTGGCCTGTCGGTCCATACTGGCCACTCGGAGGCTCTCCCAGCGTGAGTTTAGGAGGGTCATCTGTTCCCTGATCTCATCTTCCTCTTCCTCCGTCAGGTTGCCTTGGGCCATCAGCTGGTTACCTGCTTGCAGCACATTACCCACGCTGCTCTGGTGTGCCGTCAGCTCCATCATGAAGGCCTGGGAGGGGGGGTCGCCAGAGAGTAAGAAATACTCAACTTAACTAAAACTGTTTATAAAGACACATTTCGTTGTTGTCGGGTGGAAACCTTGTATGTCCAAAACCGTTTGTTTTGTATTTATAATTTAAAAAAATGATTTAAACTAGTGAAAATAGCAGATCTACAACGCCTTGCGGTGCGAGGCGTGTGCCATTTTATGTTCACCTGCACCAAAGAGTTGACATCCACTGTCTGCATGCGTGCATGTATATTCTAAATGAAACCGTACCTGCTAACCTGTAAATGAAACCTAGCTAACTCCAAAGTGAAGCATCACGGTTAAGTATTAATGAAAGTAAAATTGCACATTCTCAGATGTAAGGGGGGAGGGCTCCAAGGAAAGCTTGGAATCACTACAGTATGTTGGAACATCAGTATGCGATGCATAACCCAAAAAGATTGATCTTCTTGATAGAGCGTGTTTAGAGCACTGCAGAGAACATAAACTATGCAGCGACAAAGAATGTGCTTCCCAGCTTGGTATGGGATAATCACTACCTACTGTACTTTCTGTACGGGGTCAGGGTGACAGAGGGCATACTCTTACCAACACACTCTTGTCCAGTGAGGGGAGCCAGGTGACATGCTGGCCTAATATGGTTTCGATAATATACTGTATGTTGGCAAAGACACTTGGCAACCTCTCATCAACATCTGGGTCTGTTTCTCTGTCCTGCCAATGAAAAGTGCTAGCTGGCAAATAATATATAACATCGAGCTACCTCTCCCCTCTAAATGCATTCAGAGTCACCTCGGTCCTCTTGTCCTCAGGGGTGTTGTCGAGGACACACACACTGGGAGGGGGTGATTCTCTGAAGAGGCCAATTGAGGCCAATTGCAAAATAGAAAAGACGAGAGAGGGGGAAACTCTTCAGCTGGATGAAAGACAAGAAAGAACTAGGAGGAGCTAGCTTGCTTTTAACCCTTCATATGAGCTGCGTTTGTTTTAGCTCTTGTGGTGAGCAATCAGCCAGCTAGTGAATTAAGTTATTGTCCGTTTTCTTCCTCTGAGCGCTCTGGATGAGTAAGCATTTTCCAACTGGGCACTTGTTCTGAGCACATTGTTTTGGTTGTCGCTTTTTTATCCTCTTGAAAAGCTGCTCTTAAAGAGGCTTTGGGTATTTTGCTACCGGCTTTCTGTTCTGACCTGGATTCCAAACAGTAAACTCTCAAATATTCAGATTTCAGCCAAGGGAGTGAATCATAGCATGCATGTGTGCTTGCGCTGCACACACAAACACCCTCTACAACTACCCCTTCACAAGCAAGTACAGTACATTTTGAGCTAGGGCACACACCACAGAGTGCTGTGCTCCTCTGTGCTCAACAGAATTCCTGGCATTCCCGACATGTACAGAGCATGTTCAATGGGACATCAGAGGCTTCTATCTCTGAACACAAGCAGCATGAATCTGAGCTGTGGAAACTGTTCAGAGACAATATATTGCTGAGCACTTCTGAAGGACAAAAGCATGTGCAGTAAAATAGCATCACTTTGTCGCAATGGGGAAAGAATCAACCTTGTAACCTGTCATGAATCACTTTTCTAAATATAAATACCATATTTGGATTAAACCTCTAGACTACAAACAGTCAAATATTCCACCAGGGAAATTATATAAAGTTTGGCAGCCATTCTTGGACTATTTTAGTCTAAATTTCCCCTCTGGGGATGCTCAGGTATACAGTAGGACGATGAATTACTTGATTGACAATATCTGTATGGCAAGTGACACACTGTGTAGGAATGACTAAATGTTTTATTTATGTTTTGTATTTTTAGGTTTGTATTACTGAATAAGAAAAAACTCCACACACACCGTCTTCAAATGCAAAAAGGGGGGATTTATTTGGGACTCACAACGTCTCGGTCGTATTTAGACCTTCGTCAGGCAATCTACATTAAAAGACACATTTTGCATTTGAAGACGGTGTGCATGGAGTTTTTTTCTTATTCAGTTTACCGGACCATTGTTTGGTCTCTCTTTGATGCACCTGTCGCTTCTGTAGGGGTGCAAGAGTTTCTCATTTCACAGGTTTGTATTACTGTCTTTTTCTTTATGTATTGTTATTGTATTATGTAATTATGTGTCTTGTGATGTATGTATATGTCTATCTGTTATAATTGGAAAAATCTATAAAAAACAATGTAATAATAATAATAATAATAGACTACAAACAGCTTGTAGATTTGCCATATTCACTAGTTTGTTCCGGGCAAACGTCTAATTTCTCTTTTGTTTTGTTTTTATTTGAATTTTTTATCCCCGATTTTGTAACCCATTTTTCACCCAAACAAATAAATTATCATTTTAATGTAATCCTGGGCGCTACACTCCCTCTGCCAACCTGGGGAGACAACTGATTGACCTCATGCTTCCTGCTATGCATGAGGAGTCCAAGTCGCTTCTTTTCACCTGACGGGGGAGTTTCCCCAGTAGGACGTATCGTGTGGAAGGAACACGTTATTTCAAACAGTTCCTTTCCATCCTCTCCATCAGGCACCCGGCCAGCCAGGGGGAGGCAGTATAGAGACCAGGATTACTGCATGTTTTTTGTGAGCGTACCTACCCTAGGAGACATGGGGAGAACATGCTAACTCCGCACAGAAAGGCCCTTTTGCCAACCGCACCTAAGGTATGGGCACTGATGACGCGAAGGAGAGAACACGCCCCCAGCGCCCACAGTGTCCCCTGTCCCCTGCGGGAATCAAACCCAGGCCTTCTAGCCGTGAGGCGACAGCCCTATCGACTGTGCCACCGTGCCCCCTTAAATTCTCTTTTGTGTCTTGAGCCAAAATGTTTGGGAACGACTGCTCTAGACTACAAACAGTCATGAGAGTCAGTGCATCCGAGCGGCACCTCCTACCTCGTGCGTGTGGAACTGCTCCTTGACATCTTCTACGTCATCGGACACTTCATCCTGCATGTGCAGGGCGTCCTCGGCCGACAGCAGCCAGGTCAGTACCTCCTCCAGTGTGGCCTGGTAGCCGTCCAGGTCTACCTCCAACATCTCGATGGAGGCCGCCTCGCCCTCCATCTCTGTCGGCGTGCTTGGCGTCTCTGCCTGTGGACTGCCCACTGCTTCATCCACCTCAGCAGTGATACCCTGGGAGACAGAGGGATGGGTGGACAAATTAATAGACAGTATGATAAATACTACAGTATACAGTGATAGTACCATGGATGGGACTTAAGGTAGTGGCTCCCAACTTTGGGCCTGGGGATCCAGAGTAATGCTGGTTTTCTATCCTGCCAGATGCAACTAGTTACTGATTAGAAAGCTACAGTACAAGGATGAAAAAGCGGTAAGTAGTAGAGATGTTACCGATCAATCGGCAATGGATCGGATCGGGCCGATCAAAGCGTGATCGGCGATAATCGGTGGTTTAGATCAAAAGGTAAATTCACCGATCCGATCCGATCGGTGCATCCGATCAACCAGCCGTTCAGTATGCCCACTTGAGGCCATTTTGGGGTATTGATTTCCAAAGTGCTGAAGGAATAATTAGTTACTGCTATGATAATAAATACATAGTAATGCTGGTAAATAACTATAAGGCAAATATATAAATGAATTCATGAGTGAATTAATTAATTAAAGTTAAAACATTAACATTTAGAAAATATAAATAATATATAAATAATAACTTGATCGGATCGGTGATTGATCGGTATCGGGTGATCAAACTTTTGTGATCGGTGCTCGGTGATCGGTTCCAAAAAACCTGATCGGACCATCCCTAGTAAGTAGTACCAGGGGTCCACAGGACCAGGAGTTGAAAACGAATCACTTATATTATACTATGCTGTACATTGCACAGCACAGCACAGGCTTATACAGTAGGCAGAGACCTCGTATAAGCCCTTGGGCTTCTTTTCTCTTCCTGGCAATTTCTACCTTTTTATTGTATTTTAAACTGTACTAAAAAGAAAAAATCTAACTGTAATACATCCTTAACATGTTCACATGGCCACTAACCCATACAACAAAACAAAACAAACAGCAGACAGCCTTTTGCATGGGTGTATTTTTTTTCTTTTCTTCCAAAAGGCAGTGTTGTGATTGTCGTCTCCAACTAATTCATAAAAACATTTATAATTAGAAGCACACATCTAGCAGAGGCCTTGACTTGGCAGGGAGCTCTGCCCAGCCTAGAAAAGAAAATAGCATGCTTAAGGCACCAGACACAGGGAGGTGTGCCTGTGGCCGGCTGGGCAGGTCAACTCTCATTCCAGGAATAGCTCTGAAGTGCACAAACACATAGTGGCAGTCTGGGTGAGGCTGGTTCAACACGCACAGTGATGAGTAGTGTAGTTGCTTAAGAGAAACAAGCAAGGCTAAAAGACACAGCAACTTTGTGCCAAGTGTTAGAATGAAATAACAAATAACTAAAAAACGTTAAAAATAATAAATAATAAAAAGAACTGCCGTAAACCTAAAATCTACAGCGCTTAAAGTGAAATTCACAGGAGTTTAGTCTAAGTGCTGTGGGCTTAGAACAACTTTGCGTTATCTTTCATCTAACCATCAGTGAAAGGAGCCACCCAGCTTGCTCTTTGAACTAAATCTCAATCCATTTGAAGGAGAAACTAAATACAGGCTTGGTACATATGCTACATGGACACATGAGGTCTTCTGGAAATGACACAGATCTTTTCCATTTCTCTGATGGAAAAACATAAAAAAGAAAGTTAACAAACTCTAAATATGCATCGAAATTAAATGAAGAGGAGATCAAATATTTGCAGTTGCCCGTGCCAAGCCATGCCAAGTGCAGAGATGAGAGAAATGCTAATAGATGTTCTGATTGGCACGAGTCAATTGGGCCTTTGTTTTCCAGGGCTGAAATGAGACCTAGGCTCTCTGTGCAAGGAGCTTAGGGAAAAGGTCATCCACTGAAAATATTCCATGACATTTAGACATTTTTGGAGGACGCCACCCAACAAATCTCTGGACCTCTTTGTTAGCAGAGTACAGGCCTATGTCAGGCAGTGGCGCACACACACACACACACACACACACACACACACACACACACACACACACACACACACACACACACACACACACACACACACACACACACACACACACACACACACACACACACACACACACACACACACACACACACACACACACACACACACAAAGAGAGAGAGAAAGAGAGAGAGAGAGAGAGAGAGAATGAGTGAAAATAGAGAGCGTGGGAGTTAGAGACAGAATGAGTAAAAACAGAAAGAGTGAGGAAAGTGAGATAAAGTTGGAGGTAGAGAAGGTTTAAGATAGAGAGAGTGAGTGAGTGAGTGAGTGAGTGAGTGAGTGAGTGAGTGAGTGAGTGAGTGCACGTGCGTGTGTGTTTTAGAGAGAGAGAGAAAGAGAGAGGGTGGGGGCTGGGTGTAGAGAAAACTGCAGCCTGGCTCTATTTATTGACTTGAAGGCCTATAAAATAGCTGTGGTCTGGCTCAACAGAACACTTTATTATCACCATATGATGTACCAGCTCCATCTCAGCATTGAAACCCTTTGCTCCTGTGTTCCTGGCACATATACGCCAAAATATATGATCAATATTCTTTTAAATAAACCAGTAAGACTCCCTAATCGGGAGATAAGCGACCGTCAGGTCAGCAACCTCATGGTGGCGCTAGTAGAGGGGCATGTGAGAAATCAGGGGCGGGGGTTGTGGTTTGCCATCCAAGGAGTGTGTGTGCAAAGTTTGGCATGGATAGGGGCAACGGTGCCGGAGATAAGAGTAGGGCCAAAAGTGTGACGTGATGTGACGGAGGGACTGACAGAGGGACTGACAGACAGACAGCCGGTGAAGGTTTTCATAGTAACTTGAGACCTGACGGTCGCAATAAATACAACCTACTCTTCCCACTTAAACGCCAGTAGCCCAATATAACCTGCTGCTGATTCTCAACTGGGACAAATGTTGACGAGTGAACACCGTTCTGGATGTACAAGGTCCATGAGCATAAATGAGAAGTGGTCATGGAAGGGAAAGCACACACGATCAGACACAAAGACTGCCTTTATTTCTCCTCTCGCTTGGCCCTACCAGCAGTATTACGCATCACTTCCTATGGGGCGAGGAAGTGTGCCAGGAAAGTAAATCGTCACTCAGCCAATCAGAGAATGGGCGAAAACTAAAAGCTAGTCTTTTCCAGCTCTCCTTCCAAGGCGTGGGAAGCATTTGCCCACAGGGCAATAAAAAAAGGAAAACTCAAGGAGTTTTTGGTACATTCTGACTTCCACCTGGGAAACATCTCTTGTTGAATTAAAAACACTTCAGTGATGAGCTGCCCTGCAGCTAAGCATGGCTGAAAGATGGAGCAGTGCAGAAGGAGATGGGGGGTGAAAAATGTTCATCCAATGTGTGCTCAGGCACTCATGCAAGGACATGTGCACACCAAAACACACACACACACACACACACACACACACACACACACACACACACACACACACACACACACACACACACACACACACACACACACACACACACACACACATGACATGCACAGATATACAAAATATTTGTTCTAAATGGTTCCAGTGTTAATTCTGTCATAAGAAAGTAACTAATTTGGGGAATATGTCCAAAATATAACTTTAAGTAAAGCTGTGCAGATCATGAAACATGTCAAGTTCGTGGAAAGATCGGAGATGATTCGAATCAAATTATATCAAGCGGATTAAAGGCGACATTCTGATGTGCGACACAGATGTCACATGTATGATCAGCGCAAATATGTACACTATGTGACATTAGCACATTTCTTCTGGAGATGTAAAATTAGGTTTTCAGCATTAAGCAGCATGCAGGGCAATGACAGCGCCGAAGACAATCCACACATGCAACTTTCATCTACCCCAAACCAATTACCATTCACCCCCCCCCCCCCCCCCCCGCCCCCCTGCCCATGTCAGAGGGGTGAGTCACCGCTCTACAGTACATTCCCCATTTGCCAGTGCCTGCAGTGTTTTCATGAGCAGAGCTAGCGGGGGGCACGAGTTAGGCTGGATGCACACTAAAGCACACATTCTCAAAGTGTGTGTGTGTGGGGAGGTTGAAAATGGGGGCCATTTAGAAAGGAGAATGAAAAAATATAGATAGTCGGTTCTGGCCAGCCTCAAAACTGATTATCGGGAGGGGCAACACGGAAGACTCATTCTAACCTGCACATTAAAGTACAACAAATACATGCCTCCTCTACGTACAACACAGTAGGGTCTGTAGGGACGTCTGTGCATAGCATTTGGTATTTGGTCAAAATTATCGTGATTATTTTATTTTGTCCATTTCGCACAGCCCTAGTCTGTAGGGGCGTCAAAAAAAGTAACCGGCAAAATGGAGAAGTAGCACTGTGTTGTATTGTGTTGTGTTGTACTGCAGCACAACTGTTATTAAATACTATTACTATTTATTAAACATGTTACTTTACCTGAGTGCTAAGGCCTGAGCCAGAGTCCTCGGCCTCCACTTTGTACCTGCGTGGCAGCGTCTCCACCTCTCTGATTGACTCCATGGTGACGTCTTTGGGCAGGACAGCGAACAGCGACGTCACATACATGATGATGGACTTCTTATCTGGCAACTGCACCGCAATGTCTGAGAGAGGAGGAGAGAATGTTTAGTAAGGGTGAAGGTCTCAGTCCTCCTTATTTTGGAATAAGGTTGAAAAGTGGTGATCTTTCACCATTTTCAACCTGGAATCCATGTGTGTCCATAGAATCCATTAAGAAAAAGAAAGAAAGAAATCCCAACACTACAGGACAGTAGGCTATCAGTGGTGGTGGTGGTGGTGGTGGCTGAAGGCTGCCACCATCTACCACAACGTTTCCTCTCAAAAAACTAGGTTCAAGTTAATTTTATTACGCGTTTATTATTGAGCTTGCAGATCTGCCATTTTCACAAAATGTTCGAGTGGTTAGCAACTTGACAGGTAGAGCACACAAGTTCTTCAACACTTTTTTATGGCGTGGCTCTGTAGGAGGATAGTGGTTAGTGCGTGTGTGCAATTTTGTTATTACGTTTTTAGGCTATCCAAACATAAGCTGTGGCAAACCGCCTCAGCTTGTCTATGTGGAAAACACCGTTGTGTATTAGTATTCTGTGTTATCCTGATGTTGGCATTACCGGTCCTTTTATTATCTTGAAATGTCAGTACCTTCTGGATCCAGTAGCCTCTCAATGGCCAGCTGGTCTTTGGCTACGGTGAAGGCGTGGTCCAGTCTCTCCACTGGGCTCAGGCTGACCACATGGTCCCAACTGAAAACGTTGGGCCTGAAGGAAGACACGTGCATGTACACACACACACAAACACAAACACACACACACACCAAGCAGCAGTGTAAGCCACAATGTAGGTCAGCGGAGTCAGCTGAATGTGCATCCAGCTAAGGCTCTTTTAAGTTGTTTATCGTCTAACAGTTGAGATGACGATCACTTCGTCACACACGTCACTAGGCAGCGCCTTGAAAGTGTTTTCAATTCTTGTCAAGATCTTGGGGAAGAGTCTCATAAATGTTAACCCTTTCGTTTGAGGGCTCCAGTTATTGATATTCATCAGCTCAACCTCTGTAACTTTCAGAATGAGCGTTGCTCCATTGCTTTTAAATGAGGGAGGAATATGACCAGCCACTAGCCAGGATGAGAACATTATGAGCAACTTTGACCCCACTGACTGGAGTCTTGCATTGTAACCCCATCAGGTCCAAGATTTGATTGATTGAGTGATTGAATACTTTATAAACTAGTTTGAAAACGGTACGGAAATACAGTAAGAAACTAGACTGCACTCTGTCGAGGTGCCAACTTAAACCTTGTGCACTCGTGCCCATATATGGCCTACTAAATACTGCCTTTCGGTGCTGTTCAGTGCTGTCTGTAGTATGTGGGTGGGTAAGTTGGTGCTCCCTCATTGGCTAAGGCCCTGTCTTTGTACTGTCGGACGGAAAAAGACGGCATCGAAAGTAGTACTTGCACGCACTGCTAGCGCAAGTAATACAAAACAAAACACAGCTGTGTGAAGTTTGTGCTGATGATAAATGACCCACATGATGTCACAGGATAAGACTCACATGACGTCTCATCATCATATTGTCTAATCAGAAAAGGGACATACGGCTACATAATAAGTATTGATGGACTGTCCATTTTGCATGGACATGTTACGTAATAAGTATTTAATGGCCTGCTCTAAAACAGTGCTAAATGGATAACACAAAAAGCCCCGGGGGGCTCGTTTCCGTACCCAATTCATCATCATGACATACAACACATTAAAATATATTATATATATCAGCAGCAACAGGAGCAGTGCCCAATGTAGACTTCTGGATATGACCCATAACTTCTTACCTAGGGTGAGGCCAGATTTTCAAAGGTCAAATTGTCAGCAATACTAATTGAGTTGAAACCGTTTTGGCCATTGATTGACTTGACTTCTCCACATCGAACAGAGAACACCTTCGTGATGTCTTCAGGGAAAAAGCATTCAAGCTTATTTTACCCTTTCTCTCTCAGGTCAGGCACATAAGGATGGCTATTCTTACGCCTCGAAATGAGTCCAGTTGTTTGTAACTGGTGTTAGTTAGTGTGGTTGCTATAGGCAACCAGACTATTGTTCTGGGTCCAAGAACCTTTATGTCACCTAAAGTAAACCGGTTTTCAGTTAACCTTTTCCTGTCATCTAAAGTCAAACGGTTTTCATTTAACTTTTCTGTAATCCCAAAAGTCCATTGAGTTCAGTGGACCTTTTCTGTTCCTTTTCTGGTTGGACAATATCATGTCCAATCAGACAGGATTGGCCAAGCTTCACATGACACATCACAATATCTAATATAAATAGAAAGACGCAATTCATTTCCCAGCGGATTCCTCGCGGCTCGCGTCAGTGCAACCACACTTGCAATTTCTCAGAATTGCACCTTTCAAGTTTCTCCTTTTTCTGGCTTGACATAACTTTTACATTCTGACTCAGTTCGTGCATGAGTGAGCATGAACTCTCTACAGTACATACCGTACATACAGTTCTACTGCATATGTGTACGGCCGTTCCCCTGTAAAAGTGAGATTACCAAGCATGTGTGCTTCATTGCCTGTTGTTGAAAACAAACTCAAATATGCTTTATGGACTGACGGCAGAAGGCTGTCGTACTGGTGTGGGGGGAGGGGCTTGCACTGAGGCCAGTAAGAGTGGAATGTGTGCGTGTGTGTGCAAGTGTGCGTGCATGTGTGTGTGTTTGTATGTGTGTGTGTGCGTGTGCATGTATGCGTGTTCAGTGATGCACCCAAACCCTAGACCAGGTCTAAACCAACACTGGCCTCTCTCACTGCCTACAGGCCTGTATATAGGTGTGTGTGTGTGTGTGTGTGTGTGTGTGTGTGTGTGTGTGTGTGTGTGTGTGTGTGTGTGTGTGTGTGTGTGTGTGTGTGTGTGTGTGCGCGCGCGCGTGTGTGTGTGAAGACAAGGGGTGACAAAGACACACATAACAGCGAGGGCGAGCGGTGACATGACAGGCGTAAACAGAGAAAGTGGGGCTGTGTACACACGCCAGGGCGTGCGCTGACCCCGCCGATGGCCAACGTGACCTTTCCCCAGTGACATTGCATGGATCTCCCCTCTCTCACATGCGCATTGAGCATGCGCACACACAGACTGATACACACACACACACTAGGGCTGCAATGTGTTTTTCCTTGAATACTGAGATAACATTATCAAACTGGATGCGTGCCTTCGTTGGATATCGTTTTGTAACGAGAGTCAAAAAACAGGGGTGAAAAAAGTATAAATCTTTGCCGGAAACTTCATTGAACCATTAGCCTCTCACTGACTAGCAGTGGTTCTCAAAGTGGGGTCCAAGGACCCCCCCCCTGGTCTTTGAGGGGGTTCCAGGGGGCCCCCAGAAAAATGTGTCAATATAGCTTTGAAATCTACAGTATATAACCACTTTAACGCTATATATGGCTATTTTAAGAAATCGTGAAGAATGCTTAAATATAATTATATAAACATTTTAACAACACAAATCTTGTATGGGACTCCCGGTCGCAATAAATGCATATTCATTTGCTTGAGAACCACTGGACTACCACATGCACGCACGCACGCACGCACAGCGCACACACACACACACACACACACACACACACACACACACACACACACACACCCCACCCCCGCGGACCTGAAGCGGTGTAAAATGGCGTTGAAGGCCAGGCCGTCTGCCCAGCTGGTGGTGAAGTTGAGCACGTTGACCTCTGGGTAGGAGCGGCTGCACTGACGCACCCAGCTGAGCAGGATCTTCTCACTGTTGGTCTGCTGCAGGTTGGACATGATGTTCTTCATGATGTCTTTCACCTGGAGACACACAGACACACAGACACACAGACAGACAGGTGTTAATAAACAGCTACCTTTATGCACACCTATTCAAGCTGTACAAACATACCAGAGTTATAACCAGTCCAGTAACGGTACTATGCACGGATGTACAGTGGTCTTCAATCCTTTTCATATCAAGATCCATAATGTATTCAGCATTTGAGCCACGGACCATCATTTGATGAGATTTAACCTCTCAGGCCCCAAACTGAATATGTTGCTGTCGTCGGATAAGATTTTGACTTCCATAAGGTATTGAAGTTCGTACCATAGGAGAAATAAACAGGCAAATGTGGGTCAAAATAATAATTCTTCTACATTCTCTAATCGCTTAGACTCCTTGTAAATTATGTGAAGCAGATGTTTAACAATAATGTAACTCTTAAGAGCGTAAAATGAAACCAAAACCATTTGGTTTCATTTTATGCTCTCAGAGTTAAAGATCTATAAGGGCCCATTTGTTTTCATTAAGATAAGATCTATAAGGGTCCATTTGGTTACTAGTCTCGCGTAGCCAGACAACTATTCCACAATCTCCGAATGCTATATAGAGTCTGGAACTACAGCTCCCGAACGGCGAGTATCGGAAGTAGTCACTGCTGCACGGAACTGTAGTCCCATTGGAAACATAACAGAAACACACTAGCACAGACAGAGTCATTCGAGCCGCATATTCTTGTTATGCGTGTACAGTTTAAGAAAACATTTGAAAACATCATGGAAGTAATACCAACAACACATCCACTCTCCATCATTGAGCTGGGGACCAACTGGAACCCCCTAGGACCATACGGTTTAGTACGTGGAGTTTATGGATTACGACTATACTTGACGTTTACTGAAATCTTTGAATGCATGCTGCTGTGGTTTATTTGATTTAGGAGGAAGCCGCTGGATTCCATTCATTTCAGTACAGTATGAAAATCAACTTGCAGAGACTTGTTTCGGGTAGGTAAATCCAACATATTAAAGATCTTTGTGTTGTTATGTTTTGTCAAAGTTACATCGCAGATTGGAACATTCTAGCTGAATATAGTCCCTGGTGAAAAGACTTCTTTAGGTAATTACTGCTTTATTAGACACCATAATATAAGTAAGTGTAGACTGAGAGACAGGAAGCTGAGGTTGCAGAGTGAAGGGCTGGAATCAAATCAGAGATGTTGCAACAACAGTTGTAAACTTAAGGTTAAGCACACTAAACATTCACCCACCGCTGCATAGCGATCCAAGACGTATTAACTGTGCAATGATGTTTAGCTCACATTGACTCAATCATTCAGTCAAGTTGGGTCACGTTTGAATGAAAAATCTGAAAATGCAAATAATTGATGCTGTGAATTTGTAGGGGGATAGCATTCTATAGGAGGCTCTCAGTAGTCTATGTTTACGATAAATCTGTAAATGGACAATTGACATACGGACACCGCCATGATCCTAATAAAATGTAATACAGGGGTCTTTAATGTTTTTTCAGGCCAAGGACCACTTAGAGAGATGAAGCTCTCCCTAACACAGTATATAATATATACATATATAAAATGGTGTTGAAAATTAAACTTTTCATAGATTTAATAGATTAATTGACTATCATCAGTGTTGTGTAAATATATGTTATTGTTTTGTTTTGTTTATTTCTCTTAAACCCTCAATACTTAGTAAACTTGAACTATTTACTTGGTCTGCTGTTTTCCCCCCTCACACACAAGAATTACAGATCTACAAGCTCACAACGCCTCGCAGTGTGAGCTTGTAGATCGATATTTTCATCTAATGTTATCATCAAGCAAAGAGTTGGTGGCCGCCCTGTAGTAACTCTGAGGACCTCCTAGGTGTGCCGGACCCCCTGTTGAAGACCCCTGCTCTATCATTTAATTTTATTAACTCAATTACTTCTCCAAACCGAGAATCCAGAGAAAAAGCCGTTGGCCCAGGCCGTTTCGCACGAGAAACATTTATAAAAATAATAAAAAATCGGATCGACACTCCGGGGTTACCTAGTAACCTCGAGGTAGTGCTTCCGTTCTGTTCCGACTGTTTGCTTACTTTGTAAACACTGCTGAGGCTAACTGGAGAACGGCAGATCGGATTCACTTTCATTTCTTTGCATTCGTGAGCGGCGTGCACACTCGTTGTGCACGATCTGTGCACCATCGTGGACTATGGACACACACGCGACCACATTAAAAGGTAAGAAAATCGTGGTGTCCAACCCGGAAAGTCGATTTTTTATTGTGGCAGAATTGAAAATGTTCACCAACTCTATTGTTTCAAACCATCAACAGGTCAGCACTTTCAAATGACCATAGATAAACGCATTATGTTTGACACATAAAGTACACACCTTTCATCAGACCCTATTTGGGAAGCAGGTCCACTAGGCAAGGCAAACAGCAGTGTGTGTGTCTGTGTGTGTCTGTGTATGCGCTTTCACCTGCCAGTGAAGGATAATACTCCAAATGAGGCCCAGGGTCAATTTGTGGTTCCCATCCACAATGTCAGTTCCCCCTATGTTCACCAAATCCACCTGAGAGAGAGAGAGAGAGAGAGAGAGAGAGACAGATGCAGAATTGGAGCCAAGGAGCAATGTTTTGCAAACACCATTCATGATAGCTAGTAGCTACAACTTGATGTTCATGTTGTTTGATCTCTATAGTAACAAAATAACACGATGCTTTGATGAGCCAACAGCAATATTATCATTTATATCTGCAAAGTAACTAGTAACTAAAGTTTTCAAATAAATGTAGTGGAGTAAAAGTACAACATTTTGATCTGAGATGTAGTGGAGTAGAAGTAAAGGTATTGGAAATTGGAAATACTCAAGTAAAGTAAAAATGCCTTAGAACTGACACTGGCACAGAGTGGAACATGGGGTGAAGTGTTGTGGTCAAAGTAAATTTGGTCTCCCAGCTCGTCTAATTAATTAACTTGTCTGACATCATCTCATACACACACAAACACCCAACCTGCACAACATCATCTCTCTCGCGCGCACGCACACACACACAAACACCCCAAGCTACTTAACAAGGAAATAAAGCCCTCCAAAATGCAAATATAAATGATTTCCAGACATCCTGTGGAAACGAAAGAAGAAACGTGTTGTGTCAATGGGCAACCATTGACATTCACACACTTGAACCTTTGCAGCTGCAGAAGTGGATAGGGATATGATCATATGACACAACTGCAGCATCACCCATTCACAACCATTCTCAACATGCCGAGAGGTCCACACAGTGCATAATACACACATAGGCTAAATATACACAAGCATGCATTGCACGGTGCAAACACTGGTGGCGGGTCATTCACTGGCCCTTGTGAGAAAGCGTGGGTCTTGCATACAGACTCATGGCCCACGCTGTTCCCTTGCAAAGGCCCTGTGCCCCTTATCTCCCTCCCACTGCCAAGGTCAAGGCATGTCGACTGGCTATCATACAATTACAGAGCGGAAGAGCGAGAGATAGTGTGTGTGTGTGTGTGTGTGTGTGTGTGTGTGTGTGTGTGTGTGTGTGTGTGTGTGTGTGTGTGTGTGTGTGCGTGTGTGTGCGCGCGTGCGTGCGAAGGACAAGGGCACAGGAGAAGACACTGCATATTGTGCTATATAATAATTGAATGTTTTGTTTTACATGTATTGTATTGTTGTTTGTAATTCCTTAAATGATTTGGGGACTGAATATGGAAATGAATAAACAGCAAAACATCCAGGTAAGAGATGTGGTCAGTGCACACTCACGTTGTTTTGATGCAGGACTTGAAGTACTTTGTTGACGTTGTTCAGAGCGTGCACTCTGGTGGAGCCTCGCTCTTTGGTCTGAGGAGAAAGGTTTCACACAACACAAGTAGTCAGCTAAAAGCATGCTCAGTTTTTCTTTTCTTTTTTTCACACACAGGACAATTTTAGCTTTTGCGTTTTGGAAGGAAATGACTCGTGGGCAGAAGGAAGGACAGCCACAAGCGGCGGTTAAAGAATGAACTTAGCTTCACTACTCGGGTCAAACTGGGCTGTCAGTCAGCATGCCATTCGTCACTACATTCATCAGAGCCGTTAAGCTTTCGCCAGCCTCCACGGGGGTAACTTATAGACAGCATGGCACGCTGAACAGGGGCTGAAAATCCTTTGGAGTCTAGACATACTACCAGACATTAGCACCCAATTATAGAATTAGTATCATTGGGGTGCGTGTATAGCGTACTGTATATCAGCCAGTGTGTGTGTGCCGCGTGCGTGCGTGCGTATTATGAGACGGCTGGCACACTGTGAGGCTACAGGTGTTAGAAAGCAGATACGCTGTTGGTGGGAATGACAGGGTCACTAAAAGGTGAGAGTGATAGAACAGAGATACCAAATGATGCAAAAATGTGTGTAGGAGTGTGTGTGTAGTACACACTACACAAACTCACACACGCATTCACAATCATATAGCCACATAAGGCAATGATAGCAATGCTGCTTATCACTCCCAAACTCTCAATTTCTTCATTTTATTAAACAGAATCAATATATAAAAAGGTCTCAATCACGGTCTAAATCTTAGGCCCAGTCCACACCACTGATTTGCGATGCAACAAAATGGTCGCAATAGAAATGGCAGCATCCTGAATTTCCCAGGTACATGTCGCCACAGTTTGGGGGTTCTGTTGCAAGTGGTCGCAAGTGGTTGCAAGTTGCAACTCGTTGCATCACAAATCAAGTGTGGACTGGGCTTTAGGGCCAGTGTCAACACAGGTCAACACAGAGCTGTTAGCCAATTATGGTATGAATAATTATGTAACATGTACGTCACACACACACACACACACACACACACACATACACTTACCAGGGTGCAGCTAGTGAGTCCCTCCAGCAGGTCTAGTAGCTTGCGTCCATCCCTCAGGTCTGAAAACATGTCGCTGATGGGTGTCTTCCCCGTCTTATTGGGGAAAAAAACAACAACATAAGAAGTTTAATTCAAGATAAGACAGAGATGAACTAATAGAGATAACTGGCTTTTTTGTCATAATGACAAAAAAATGACTTCTCCCCATCTCTTTCCTGTCAATCTTCACTTGAACTATCAATGAAAGGCAGAAAAGCCATTAACAAATCTTTAAAACAAATAAGTGCCAGATCCAGATGTGCTTTTTCAGATAACATTTGTGTTAATGTTAATTTAAGGTGACTCTCCACCAAACAGACCATTTCACACTGCTTCAATCAGACTGCTAGTCTGTTGGCATTAAGTTGGCATTTAAAAGTCAGCTGATGGCACATTGCATTCAGTTGACACCTTCACACCACACCAGGAGACGGAAGTAGCCTGCAACCCAAGCCTGCCAGTGTTGACAGGTCTGCTTATTATAAGCAACATTTGGCTTGTTTTCCTGTCAAGTCGCTTGTACATAAATATTCATAGTTGCGGGTTGCTTTTGTTTGGGCTTATTTCTGAAGTGTAGTTGCTTATTTGGGCTTGCTTTCAAGATTCTTATTGAAAATAGCTGATGCGATAGGGCTCAGGTGGTGAAACTGGTCCCTTCTTTTTGGCTTGTTTTTAAATATTTCTGCTAATTACTACAGAAATCCAAAATACTGGCAATTCTTCACAGCTCAATGCAACCAGTCCCACACTGTCCACTTTACATAAGTTTAGCAACAGGCACGATTCTGCAAACAATTAGATCATCATAACACATACTATAAATGATTGCATCTGTTCTGGTTTTACTACAGTAAAGAATAAATATTTTTTTTTTGACAATTGTTTTGAGTGGCATCATCTTTTGACTGCAACACAATCTACCAAGTGAAGATGTACCGTGCCTTTGTTTACACATTAATAACAATTACAATCAACTGGCATGCAGTGAAAGTTCAGAGTAATAAAGGTTGACATCTGTTCTCTCAAAGAATATTACATATAATACCACATTAGGAACCTGCCAGGGACGAGCAAAAGTGAAAGAAATAATTATCCTGTCCAAACATTCATACACACAATCCGAGTTTTACATTTGCGTACACTCTCAGAATTAACAGTAAATAGTCAGGATGTTACAGTGTAGTTATACTGCAGTCAGTGCAAACCACTCCGCTGTAACAAGTGAGTGATTTGGAGCTATCAAAGGAGTAAGGGCAGCAGAGATAAACGGCAACATAACGTGAAGGAGTGTAGTGTTGTCCAAAGAACCCATACATAATATTTACATAAGACCGATTAGTGAAATAAATGCAACATATTTAACATATTTCTGCAGATAGCTTGTCGGTGGGAGTAATGGAAGATGTAGGGTGTTAGAAAAGGAAAAGAACACACACAACGCTAGCGGAAGCTCTCACTATGGGAATACTTCAGAATGAAGGTTAGGCACGTTGAACTCTTTTCCATCATTATGTTATATATAAATATTAAGGCTGGGACTTTAACTGATTAACTGCGATTAATTAATTACAGAATATTAACGCTATTAAAAAGATTAACGCATTTTAATCCCACGTAGTTTTTGCACCACAGAACCTTCAGTTTCGGGCATTCCGATCATAGCGATGCACCAACCAAGAAGAGACAACAAACGCAAAGGGAGAAGTAGCCGATCAGAGCGCTTTGCTTGGCCCAGTGGATGCGAAATTTAGATTTATGATTCACTCATACAACAAAATGTGTTTTACTTGAAAAAAAGAATGCTTCTCGGGTAAAATATTGATGTGCGATTAAAATGCGATTAATTGTGATTAATTAATCACAGAGCCTGTAATTAATTAGATTAAAATTTGTAATTGCATCCCAGCCCTAATAAATATATATAGAATTTGAAATTTGAAACATGAAAATATATTCAAATATTTGTGAACATCCTCATCTATAGCAGTGGTGGGGATCCATGAAATGACAGCTAGTGTGTTCTCCTGTTATTGTTATTAGCAACAGATGGCTAGCCTAGTAGCCGCTGTAGCCTGGGAAGTTAAGGTCAAACACAACAGTGACGTTCTCTAGGGAGGGCTTTTAATCCAAAATAGCTCAACAAAATACACTTAAAGGACTGAAATAGCCAGCACTCAAATCCCAGCACCTCTAGTCTGTTCCTCAGTAGAATGTCCTGGTATTTTCCCCAGTGTAATCAATCAAGCCGCAGCACCTCAAACACCAAAACCATTATCTCACTTTTCAGAGCCTCTAGACTAGAACATGGGTTTTCAACGTTTTCAGACCAAGGACCCCTTAGTTGAGAGAGAGATGAAGCAGGGACCCCCACAACCTTTTCATAGATTCCATATGTAGTTCAATCGTTTGACAGCACAATTTTGAATTAAATTAGTGTTTTCAGATATTTAACCACTTAAACCATCAATACTTAATAGTTGACCTTTGACTCTGTACTTAGTCTCCTCTTTTCCCCACTCTACACCAAACCTCTTATAGCCGATCAACAAGCTCACAACGCCTTGCAGCGCGAGGTTTTGTGAGCTTGTAGATCTACTATTTTAGGCTAAAGTTCTCAGAATATGGACACTAGGGTTCAAGTGGTTCATAATAAAAGGAGAAAAAATGTTTCTATCACACAAAGATTCGGTCCAGGACCCCATGTTGAAGACCCTTGCTCTAAAATAAGAGTAACATTTCCCAGAGTGGCTTTAACTGACGCTTCATCCAAGGGTGCTAATGTAAGAAGCTTCTGTTTACATGTAGTGAAAAACACAAGATAGGGTCTAATAACAGCATGGCTTTCGTGAGAATCTGAAACCTCATATGGCCAGTCTGTGACTTAAGTTAACTACTATAATGCATCTATATGTTGCACCATATGACTATTTTTCAACTAGATTTCACCCGGATCCAACCACTATAAAATAAAATGTAAAAGGTGGGCCTATTGCCAGTGTGCACAAGACATTTGGCTCTGATCAGTTCGGTCCAGCTGTGAGACTAGCAGACAGACAGACAGACAGACAGACCGACGACCGACCGACCAGTTTAAAGACGGCTCACCCACAAGGTTCAAGGTTCATTTTATGTGTCATTGACATTCTTACACATGAAAACTAAAACCACTCTCAGGACCAGCACAGTGGGCAATAACTACAGAGCCATGCTGTATAAAGAATGACAGTAATAACCATAAAAGGCTTTTAGATTACCTTGGAGAACTGTGCATTTATCCATTTTGTGAAGGTTTTCTTCTGTACTGCATCGTGTTCATCTGTGGAAGAAAATAAAAGACAAAAAAAATAAATTAAAAGAAATTAGTAGAGTAAGTTGCTGAGCAGGTGAACCTATTGCCTGGTTGAAAATTAGACAATAACAAAAGCCAGCCAGCATTCTAACAACCAGAACAAACACCATCAGGATCGATGGAAGTCCATTGAACGTCCATTTTCGGAGGCTCATCAGGATCCCACAGGATCCCTCATGGTTCAATTCACTCACTGGCGTACTGTTATTTGGAAGTGCAGCAGCGCTTGCGGTTTAGAATATTAATATGCAATTTGTTTGGGAACATTTAAAGTGTTCTGTGAAACACAGAGACGTAACAATGTCATACAAGACAGTCGTGGGAGAATGTTCCTACTGTACCAGTGCGTGGTGTAAAGAAATTACTCTCAAATACCTGGAACGTGCCCAAGCCGCGTTAGATTTTAACCACTTAAACCATTATTTTATGCTTTAACTATTGAAAAATAGCAGACATACAAGCTCACAGCGCGGCACCGAGTGCCGCGCTGCGAGCTTGTAGATCTGCTATTTTTGAAAAAACGTGAAAATGTGTGCAAGTCTTGACCCGATCTTTGACCCGACTTCTAAATCCTTCTTCTAAATCATGTTGTTCTCAAACTTTTCATGTCAAGGACCCCCAAAATTACAGGTATTTGGCCGCGGACCCCCATCTCAAAATATGTTGTTCCAGGGACCACCCAGAAGCAAATATTTGAATTACAAATGTTCGCTTTTAAATAGATATATTCAAAGACTTGCAAAGAAATATCATGATTTTTTTTTTAAATAGCAGATCTACAAGCTCGCAGCGCGGCACTCGGTGCCGTGCTGTGAGCTTGTATATCTGCTATTTTTCAATTGTTAAAGCGGTCAATAATCCTAGGCCTAAATAGGTTAAACCTCCATTTAAACCCATGCACACACGTCACACGCCTGACCATAAAGTCCCCCGAGCCTCCCGGGTCCAACTGTAAATATTTCACATTCTCTTCCTGCTTGCCTCCCTCCCCAGCCCTGCTTTGTTCTCTCCAACACAGCTTTCTAATAAGGCCTCATTGTGTGACAAGCAGAGGGTCAGGTGCTTTGAAGTGCTGCTTGCACGTCTGCCTCCTGTAATGGATCAGAGGGCCCTGTACACAACCAGGGGTGTAAAGTAACTAAGTACGTTTACTTAAGTACTGTACCTTAAGAACAATTTTTAGGCATTTGTACTTTACTTGAGTATTTCCAATTTCCGATACTTTTACTTCTACTCCACTACAACAAAGAATATTGTACTTTTACTCCGCTAATTATTTGAAAACTTGAGTTACTATAGCTAGCCTACATTGTAGATTTTTATTATTATAATAAAAATTGACATTTTGAAAATAGCCGATCTACAAGCTCTGCAGTCGGTAAAGCAGTTGAAAATCAGTTCAACAAAACCTACACTTATATTTTCCCATGAGAATAGAACAGAGGCCTACAGTACATCTTTACTAGCTCTGAAAGGAATTTGCCAGAAATCATGCACACCTCATTGATTACAGGAATCCAATGACAGTTCTTCCTAGAAGGATGGCATTTTAAAGGGCACACTGCCAGTTCAGCCATCTAACGCAGTCTAATTCAGTCAGACGTCAACGCAGTTTGCCGACAAAATGCCATCCAGGACGTTGAACTTCAGGTGAGTCAGATGAGAGACTCGGGAGGGGTCTAGTTACTTCTTTAAATAATGATGTGCCCTTCCACTGACCTTCTATATAAACAGCTCGCCGTCTTGCCAGTCAAGTGGAGTCCCAATAACACCTTGGGAACGCGGCCAAAACGGAGCACAATCACGTCTGCCCCAGTGCACCGCGACTGGGTGGAAGACGATAAACCGAGGGTGGAGAAGCGTTAAATGCACGTGCATGCGTGCGCATGTGTGTGTGTGACTGTGTGTATGTATGTATGTGTTAAACAACCACTGTCATTCAACCAGATGCTGTGTAAAGCACCATGAACTGAACAAAAGGTCAAAGGTTATGATCACCAGCCCTAGGGGGGTCACTGGCTTCTTTGTTTGTGGTGTGTGTCTGTGTCTGTGTGTGTTTGTGTTTTCGTGCGTGTGTGTGTGTGTGTGTGTGTGTGTGTGTGTGTGTGTGTGTGTGTGTGTGTGTGTGTGTGTGTGTGTGTGTGTGTGTGTGTGTGCGCTTACGTACGTGTTGTGAGTAGTAGGGACATAAAAACAGGAATGCATACCCCACGGGGAGGTAAGAAGGGATGACATGGGTTGAGAGAGGTGAAGAGGTGAAAGGGTGACATAATGGATGGGGAGAGGAGAGGTTCCAAAAAATTCCCCAAGCGTTTTCCACATATCGTTTTAACGACTTTTGAAGGGTTTGGCCGGCCTTCCAACACGGGCAGTTCTGGCCGCCACCTCAGTCTATATATACCTGAACATATCCTGACATTTGTCTGAACGTGTGCATTGAGAGACAGGTTTGTGGTGTTTGATACACGGTTCCCCAAACGTTTCAAGAGATGGAAATGACCACTCAATTCACACCTTGATATAAAAAAAGAAGGTAAAGAAGATGGCGACAGACGAGAGACTGAGAAAATGACAGAAAGGTAGAAAAGATTACTGTTGATGTGAGAGCTGAAGAAAGGTGGAGAGAACAGATGGAGGATGTCACAGAGGGGAAGTGTTTTACACCTGCGCCTGGTTCATTCAGTGCGGTCACAAGATGCCGACATATTGTGTGGTTAATCAATGTCTTGCGGTGTCTTTCCTTCACATAAACATGAGTTGTCCAGGATACCGCCGCATTTGAGTGAATTGTTTTTTCGAGACAGAAAAGAGCAAGAGGGTGGCTGGCAGAATGAATGAAGGAGTAAAAGATCTATGGGCCTGGGAGAGAGAGAGACTAAGGAGGAGTCGTGAGAGGCCCAATAACTGATGGCAATCAATCACACACGATAACCAATAGCCAAGATGGCCAGACATGTCCTGACAAAGACGGAGGGAGGGATAGACATACAGAAGGACAAAGAGAAACATACAAAGAGACCAAGAGGCCAAGAGGCAAGCATAAAAAAGAAAGAACCTTGCGAGAAGACTGAAAAAAAGTAGCTATGCTTTCAACACAATATCAATTTTCCCTCTCTTTTATAAAAGGCCCCATAGGGAGGCCCTACAGCAGTATCAGCACGCAGCCTAGGGCCTCTGGGGCCTTTTGGTCCCTATGGGCTCACACCCCCAAACACCATCTTTACAGGACAATACACCTGATTCATACATGCTGCCCTCCCTCACGCCCTCTACTCCACGTATTCTCCACAGTACAGGAATGTCCTGCTGAATGATTGGATGAAGGGGGCCGGAGACCCGCGCCGTGTGCGCATTTGTGCACGTGTGTGTGTGTAGCCTATATTAGGCCAGTAGTTCCCAAACAGAGGGATATCATGAAGAAATAATAATAAATAAATAAAAAATCCATAAATTAGAACACAAATGTTTGAGTAGTAGTGAAAATAGACAATCTACAAGCTCACAACGTGACGAAGCGATGCGTGTGAGCTTGTAGATCTGCTGTTTTCACTAGTGTTTTGACAGCAGATCTACAAGCTCAAAACCCTATATATGTGTGTGTGTGTGTGTGTGTGTGTGTGTGTGTGTGTGTGTGTGTGTGTGTGCGCGCGCGCGCGCACGCACGTTGTCGCACAGTCCTTGGTTTGTACAAGTCGAGACCCTCGGTTGAACACGTCCACGGCTTGTCACTCGCTCCTTAGTCCTTAGTAATACTATTACTCTGTGTGTGCACGCACACACACACACACACACACACACACACACACACACACACAAGAGACAAATTATACACAAGCATCTGTGGACATACACAGGCAGGCATATATATGTCATAGTATATTAGAGAAACAGCACATTCGAGACGCGGAGCACTCGTGGTGCGGCACGGGGCGGAGCAAGCGGTCGCCAATACAACGTACTCCAGGCGGTGCGCCGCTCTATTGTCCACGACACTGCGAGCGGCTACCGAAGCCCCCCTGTATCCACGAAGCCCAAACGAGTTACGAGGCCCCCCTGGGTCCACGAAGCCCCAAGCGGCGCGAAGGCCAGCGGACCTTGGTCCTGCTCTTCGCCCCCGAGCGCCGCAGGCGCGAGTGGCCGCGAAGAGCGGGCCAGGGCCGCGCGGCCGGCGGAGCGCCGCGCGAGTTACGAAGCCGTGGTGAATGCAATCGTTATATTTATGCCCAGGCCGTAAGGCCTGGGCAAGCGCACGTTAAACGCCCTGTCCAAGTGACTACAATGGAGCTAATGGCTAGGCTAGGCTAGGCTAGGCTAGGCTAGGCTAGGCTAGGCTAGGCTAGTAAATAAAGAGTAAACACTTCCGGTCTGCGGCGAGTTCAAAGCGTGACGTAACTCTCTTATCCAGTGGCTGACGTCGCCATCTGGTGGTGATTAGTGTGTGGTGAACGTCAAAACGAGTGCTCCTTGACAACTTTTACTGGTTTCTTGAACATACTGTAACATATACATTGAATGTGCCAAGAGAGGAAACTTTAACTTCCTCCGCAACCAAACAGGAAGTAGTAATCACATCAGGAAGAGAAATCCCAGTGGCGTCATCTCACAGCACAGTGAGCGCATGCACAAAAATACAAACACACACACAACCAGCATGACAGTGGTGGGGTTTGACAGAGAAAGGTTTAAAGAGACAAATGGGTTCATCGTGTTCCATAAGAGTGACCTCTAGACCTACAGCACGTAAAAACAGAGCTGCTACCTTTAAAGCCAATTTAAATCTTTAATCTAAGTCTTTTTTCTGTATACTACCCGGTACTTAAAAACGTTTTGAGAAAAAATTCAGCTTTTT
Source organism: Nannobrachium achirus (assembly GCF_963921795.1). Lineage (NCBI taxonomy): Eukaryota > Metazoa > Chordata > Actinopteri > Myctophiformes > Myctophidae > Nannobrachium > Nannobrachium achirus. The sequence goes on from NC_137823.1 coordinate 44,124,472, forward strand.
TTGTCCCAAAGCGATTGCAAACAGATTTCTGCAGTGAACAAATTATTGTTCACATTTCTAATTTGTACAAGGCTGCCATATTACGTGAATTTGTTCGTTTTTTCCCCGTTCTGGAAATTCTATAGTACACTGTAATAGACTGTATATGTTTGAGCAAAGAACACAATGTGAAAAAGATCCCGAACCGGTGCCTCCTGAAAATCTACGACTGCCAAGAAAACGTGCGTTCCTCCTCACATGTGGTAAAGTATAGGCGGCCTTTGACATGGGTCAGGTGGTCATATAAACTCTACAACCTCATTACACCTGGCCATTCCACCAGTATATTTCTCTGGAGGCTCACAGGTGGAAACAGACTGTGACCACATGGCAAGGAGGGGGATCCAGAGAGGTACTGAAGTGAAAAATCAAACAAACCGAGAGGGTTTCCACGGCAGCGCGACACACGTAAACATGAGAGCTTAGATAAATAGAGATACTTACAAGGTATAACCACACAGCTGAGCAGCAATGGCCTCTAGCCAAAAAAAACGGTAGCTACAGCAACAACAAAAAAATGCCAGTTACTGTTTGCGATATGGACAGATATTTTTCTCTACATCCATCCATGTTGTTACAAACGCCACTTTAGCCACACTAGTATACAGTATAGTACAGAAATGCTAACTTTGGCTTCACAATCATTTTCATTATCAGAGGCTCAATAAACTGAATACAGGCTGGAGCTCATGTTTGAAACTTATCATGATGGCCTAAGACTAATAAGTGGTCAGCTTTTCAGTGCACTCAAATGTAAACTGTATGCTTTCTCTGGTCTTTGTCGTGGCTGTGAACCCCCCAGTGAACTTCACCTTGTTGACTTGTGCTGGAGGCTGGCAAGATCCAGAAACAGCTGTTAGCTGTCCCATCTGTCAACACGGCTCCACCCCTGCCCCGTTGGAATACACAAATCCTTTACACAGGACACACAAATACTGTCGGACAATCCCACTGATGAGGACGGGGCATACACACTTCACACTTCAACTTTGTCTGCCCTCCCACAAACAACCAATCAATCTCACACGCGCCCACGAACACAAGCGCACGTACACCTCCGCTCGAGTTTACCACTTGACAGTGGAGATGCATTCTGTTTTGACTTGGTGGGCTGAGTGGAATGCGTAGAATTCCCATCATTTCACACTCATTCCTCCCCCCCTCCTCGCAGCGGTCACTTGTCTAAGCTTGTCCCAGGCCTTGTTGACGCTCTAGCGTCTAGTCTAGATATGGGAATTTGTAGGGAAAACACTCCTGAGCAACTGCAGGGATTAACCCATATCCTGCACTTAGTTTGGAAAACACTCTCGCAGAGCAGCTGTAGGTGTGTGTAGCGTAATTAGGAGTGAGTAAGTGTTAGGGGGCAGCGGGGCTCTGCTAAATTATGCTTCGCCGCTGGCGGGGTCACTCTACAAAGCAGAAGCGACCGAGTTAACAGTGAGTAACATGTCTTTGCGTTAAAATAACTAACAAGTCAGAACAAGAGGAGGAAAAACACAAAAATCTTACCTTATGAATTTCAATGACATTCAACAGCAGCACTTAAATTGTATTTTATGTTGCTTATATTCGAATCGAGGCCCAATAGGCAATACATTAAGTAGCTGCACCATTACATTGCTGCACTAATGGCTTTTTTCATGCATTACGCAACACATTTTTTCACTTGGAAACTTTCTGACAATATGTGACTTCTCAAAATGTGCTTTATGTGAATTTGTGGCTACAAAAAAGACTTGTTTACGTAGCTAATTCAAAACACTGCAGTAAAACAGCCTTGTGTTTGGCAATTTATTTCCCCCCTCCATACTAAATTAAAGCTTTTATGAACATACACAATTGTATCTTCAAGTCCCAAATGTATTGTTTACACGACAAATGGAGACACCACATGCACAGAACAGTAAATATTAAATACTGTACTTATGCCGAGCTGAAATGCAGCTCTCCCACTACACCTGGAAAACAGTGCCCCGTTCTGTCACACCAAGTTCGAGCACTCCACCACACCTGAGCGACACACCAATCAGCCACCCAGCTGTGTGTCACAGACTTGGTCGAGGGTCCTACCTCTGAGCTTCAGCCCGCGCTCTGCCATCTCTCCCTGCCTCCCCGCTGCCACAGCGCCAATCCAGGGAAAAAACAACACAAAGCAAGAAGAGGGGACGAGATAAACTCAGGCCAGCAATGCAGGACCAGAAACACACATTCCTGCCTGCCTGCCTCCCTCTCTCTCTCTCTATCCTCCGGCTGTCACTCCTTGACCAGAGGAGGGGGAGAAGAACAGAAGAATGCAACAGAGGGAGGAGAGAGGAGGAGGGAGAGAATGAGGTACACTGCTAATGAGAGAGAGGGGTAAGAGAGAGAGCAAGAGAGAGAGAAAGAGAGAGAGAGAGTGTGGCCGGGGTAAGCCATGGGTGGGCAGTCATAATGCATGGTGTGATAGGGAGAGGAACACACAACACTCTGTTCTGCGCCATCCCAGCATGCAATGGGAGAGAAAGAACACAAGAGGTGTCCCACGTTGGAAAGCAAACAGAGGGGCATCATCCTGGTATCTCTCCCTCTTCCTCAGACACAAGAGAATGCACAAACACGTACACAAACAGTACGTAGACACAACATGGGATGGCACGGCAGATATGAACGAGAAGAGGAGCCACGGGGGCTTGTAGTAACTGGAACGCACAATCCAGAACACCTTCTGAACGGCATGGCCGAGAACCCTAGCTGATCGCAATGGGTTTCTGATGAAAGATTCAGCAGGAGAGCCTCTCTCCGTCAGTGATAATCTACCGCTGCACCTTCCCCACAGCAGTTTGCAACTTGATGCACCGCTCTGCAGACCTGTGCTCTCCCTCCATCCCACCACACACTGCTTTATCAGACAGAGCCCCCAACTTGTTCCACGCATTCCCTTTCACTATTCCGCACCACAGCACAGTCTGATAGCAGTGCTACCCCAAGCAAAACAGAGGAAAGGGTTAGATACCACGGTTGACTGCTGTGAGCGTGTAGCTGAAATAAACAGACGTGCTACTGGTACAGGGCACCAATTCAACACAGATATCTAAATAAAAACAAAAATGCACACGCACGCACGCACGCACGCACGCACGCACGCACGCACACACACACACACACACACACACACACACACACACACACACACACACACACACACACACACACACACACACACACACACACACACACACACACACACACACACACACACACACACACATACATATGTATTGCAATGCAATAAAAAGAGTAATAAAAAAATGATACCATCCCACCTAAGCATAATATGGCCATAATAATATAATAATAGCAAATGTACCATTTCCCATCATTGGGCGTAAGTTTCCCATAAGACATTGAGTTCCTACTGTAATTGTTGGATTAGCAACAAACAGTAAAACAATGTCTAAGAAAATAAATAATTCAGGGCCCACTGCAGCAATTCTTTCATTAACAAAGTATACTATATCAACTCTGAAGCAAACATACTAGGATTTACCTGTCAACAACACTGGTTTAGAGCAAACAGCATGTGGTTTTAAAAATGCTATGATAACATTTGCTATTCAATGAATTGATAGTAGTAGATAGTAGTCGTAAAATATGAAGTCAAACATAGTAGTCATCAAATATTACGTCAGACATGAGAAAAACTCAAAGATTTGAAATGTAACAGGAAATGAAATTGGAAAATGTACAGACCTAATAATGTTTGATATTATCTTTGCCATATCAAAATACAAGCATAGACAGTTTACAGAAAGCGTATCGTAGTACTGTATTTACAGCAGATAAAGAAAACTCAGTGGTACAGTTTTAAGTTTCAACTTTAGCTTTAATGTGGTGTAATGGGGCCTAGTCAGGTGATGTGAAAGTATTAACATACAGTAAAGTATGTAAACAAGCTAGACCAGCGGTTCTCAAACTATGGGTCGCGACCCAAAGTGGGGTCGCAGGAAGGTGCCGTTGGGGTTGTGCATTGGCAACCAAAGAAATATGCCTAGCTGGCACGACCCAACTGTTAAGTAAATGATTTTCTCGCACATTATTACTATTATTTGCACATTGCGACTGTGCCTTCCTGGCACGTTCAACTAACAGACATTTGACAGCTGCCACCCGTTATCCGCAGCTTTTCCTGATTCTTCTGTTTTAAGATCACACTTTCAAGAGGCCGGCAAACCTTTAAAGGTTTAGCCGGTGGATGAAGACAAAGGTTTCGTTTCCAGTTTTTAACCTGCAACATGGTCTGTGAGTCTGTTCAAATCAAAAATGTTTTCACAGAGAACAGAGTCCTCACACCATTACACTTGCTCCTACTATGTTTATTGCAAAAACAAAGATGGATCTTGCGATGAGCATAGTGGTAGCAAGTCTAACAGTATGCAGATGCTAGACTGTACAGTATCTGACATTTTTGATGCCGAAATGACAATCTTCTGTTTCCCCAGCACCTGTTTACCAGAGTCATTTTGCATACTCTGCTTTTTGAATGTGTTCAACTGCTCCCTGGACTACTCACCCAGGAGTTCCCTGGACTACTCACCCAGAGGAGGACCGCTATCCAGCTTCCCCTTCCTCCGGAAAAAGTTACGCTTTCTCCAAGGCATCCACTTGCTCAAATTCATCACGTAATGAAAAGAGACGTCAAGGAGAGAAGTGAAAACAAGAGATCAGGAAGAGGAAGACGAGGTGGTGGCTGTGAGAGACGGAGAAGAGAGGAAGTGGAGGGTTGTCGAGCATGCCTCGTGTGTTTACATGGGGTGCTCGGGCTGTCCTGCTGTGCAATCTCACATACATACGCACGCATGCAGGCGCGCGCACACACACACACAGCAGGAGAGTGAGAAAAGGGGGGTGGTGGAGTGTAGGTGTCACATAAAGGAGTAATTGACAGGTGACAGATAGATGGAGATGGAGGTGTGTTTGTGTGTGCGTGCGTGCATGCACTGTGTGCGCGCATGTGTCATTAGCAGTGATTTATTTGACAGCTGTATCTCCTCAGACAGGGTGAGAAAGTGGGTGAGGCTGGGAGAAAAAGCAAGAGAGGGTGAGGGATAGAGAAAGTGAGCTGTGGGACAGGTGTCGTTCGGTCATGTCACAGAATGTGACAGCAGATAAACATGACCCAGGCTGAACTCTGGGGCTTAAATCTCACACTGCCATCACACTGCCATTAATACTGATTATGAGTCGAACCCACACCTTGAAAGTCCAATTACATGACTGGTCATCAAATAGTCAAATTATGACCTGCATGCTGACATTTAAGAAGGAGCTATAAGCCGCTCCAGTGGACATAAGGATCAGGCTGCAGGTGCTGGCCATTTGTGCGTGTAATGGTACGTCTTGTGAATAACAAGCAACTGAATAAACAACTCAAAGATGAAGAGAGGAGCACAAGAAAGACAAAGAATGAAAGAAAGTTTGCTTTGCCTTGATTGGTTTTCACTCTCCTTTTCCTTCAAGAATAGAAAGTGAAGAAGACTAAAATCCTGGTCCACCCATGACCAACTTCAATCCCAAATCTGATTGAATTAAAGCCATTTCCTCATAGAGGATAAGAACAGCTGGCTTGGACACAGCACAGAGGAGTGAGGCAGAATGTGTTGGGCTGGGCTAGGCTAGGCTAGGCTGGGTGTGCCTGGCCTGGTCTTGGCACTGATATAAGTCATCAGGAGACCAAGGGGACTTTCCACAGGACAGCATCAGTCAGGAACCCAAATATCTGCCATCAGTCAGCCTCTGCATGTCTTCAGCTCTTCCCTCGTGAGTTGTTTGAAATGAAGTCAGCCTCCTCTGAAGTTACTCACACACGGATATGCGAGTACTTGTGCAAATACACAAATGCACAAACCACCATAGATGCTTTGTTTGTGTGTGGTGTTTGTTGAATTTAATGACACATTTTGTTTTTCTTCTGGCTGTAAAGTCCAATCCCTATAACAAAAACGACTACAAAGATGCAATTCTGGGAAATTGTAAGTGTGGTTGCCGACTTGCCGTGACGTGAGTCACACTTGTAAATTAATTCCATCCTTGTCCCATATTATGTAAATACATACTGTACATAAATGGAATTTCAAACCGCAAATGCAATCATTCCGTACTGGTCAGTCTCAGACTGACCTTGATAGGCCTGCTGCTGGGACTAAAAAACATTTAGAGAGAGGGCCAGGGCCCTGCCCTGAAAGACTGGGTGGGAATTGAAAGGTCACTGGCTATGTTTCCCCACCTGGCCAAACACTTAACCCCTTCATCCTCATAAACCCTTACAGCCACAAAAGAGCTACCTCCTAGAAAACAGAGCGGGTGAGGCAGCAGACCCGCGCCTGCACGTGTCTGATGCCGCCGGTGTGGGTTACTTCATTGAAAATAATGGGGGCGTTTGTTTTGATGCGCCGCGTCCGCGCCGCCTCCACATCCAGCGTGTTCCCCTTAAGATAGCAGGTAAATATCAAACCATCATATTTGAATAGCATTCTTATAATTTATTATTTATTTATGGTCAAGCATAGTGCATACATAGTATATACAGCATCAATCAAAAGGCGAAGGTGGACTCTGAAGAGGTGAGTTTTCAGACTGTGCCGATTAAGAGTTCCACAGCTTGGGAGCCAGGAGGCATAAGAGTCTAGGATGTTTTGGCCAGGGTTTTGGGGAAGGTTCAAACAGACTTCTGTGTGTCTGTGATCCGAGTGAAGGGGTTTGATCATGTCCTGTAGGAAGGCCTTGGAGGCCATCACCAGCATTTTGTACTAGGTGAGGGCAGCAGCCGGAAGTGACAAGTAGACTGTCCAGGACCACTCCCAGGATGAAGGCAGTTGGAACAAGAGCCACCATGGTGTTGTCAATTGAAATGGCAGGATCCTGCAGAGGGCAGGACTTTCCAGGGAAGAAGAGAAGCTCAGTCTAGTCTGCACTCTGAACTGAGCTTGAGCATCCACTATGAGATGTCAGCCAGGCATCGTACCTTCAACCAGAATGAACCTAGCCCTCTCATACATATCAAATACATATATTTCATTCTCAAACAGCCCCCGTGGCTTTTCAGAATCCTCCATAGACCTACAATTCACTTCACTTCTATTATTCATGTTAGGTCTTTCACAGAATAGCACAAAGAATGAATGAATAGTGACTGCAGTCAAGAGAATGTGCACACACAACAATGCATACACTTACTGTGTGCCACACACAAATACACACATTTGTCCTCACACGTGCATGCCCTGCCCACGCACATAATGAGTCAGAGATCCAGTCTATATCCAAGAGACAGAGCAGCATTGGAAATGCCTCATAGTGACCCAATGCCACAGTCCTCCACCCATGGCCTTGGGAAAATATGGAGGAGGTTTTCTTTTCCTCCATCTCCTTGACTCTATCAATGCCTCACTTTTTCCACCCAAAAACCTCTCTCCACAATTCATTGAAATAAAGCTTTCCTCTGAGTGCATTTGCATTCTATATGGTGCAGCAACTGCAGTTGAACTAAACTTCAAGCAAGTATTACCAAACTACCGTAACTTAGAAGTAAAGAGGTGGTGCCATAGTTTTGTACTTTTTCCTGTTTTGTATGTGTCTATGGAGTTGACATTACTCTAATAGACCCCTGGTGTGGTTATAATATGCAAGTATGTCTTCCCTGTGTATTTTTGGTTTCTTCCTTAAAGCTGAAATCCTCAAAAGGCCCAATTGAAATACACCGCTTTAATTACATCATAAAATCATCTTCCCCCCTTTCTTTCATTCAGCAACAGCTGTGGGCATGGCTAATTTCAGGTGCTAATTTCAGCTGGGTCACCACTCACCTGAAAACCAGATAGGCCTATACTTAATGAACAGGTGGGTGTGGCCACATCTATACTATAATTTTGCGAATGTCTGTCTGTCTGAGTGAGTGAGTGAGTGTCTGTCACAGCGTTTCTCCTCAGTGGCTGGAGCAATTGATCTGAAATCGCATCACCATTAGCATATGAACACACCTGACATAACTGTGAAGCCCGTTTGTCACTTTCACAAATCGTATGCTGTATATTAGCATTTTTATGGTGTATCTACTATCTATTCTGCATCTAGCTTGAGGCTCATCTATTCTGCATCTAGCATGAGGCAACATGTTTAACCAGCTCTCTGTGTGTGTGTGTGTGTGTGTGTGTGTGTGTGTGTGTGTGTGTGTGTGTGTGTGTGTGTGTGTGTGTGTGTGTGTGTGTGTGTGTGTGTGCAGGCAGGCGGGTGTGTGCGTGGGCGGGTGGACAGTATCTCTGTAGCCATTAAACGAAACGGGTATTTCTTACATTGATGCTCCTACAGTACATCATGCAAGCACCAGTTAAAGTTACTTTCCATCCCTCATATACTGTGTGCACAGTGCACATCCCATAACCCACACACTGCACATCATTTTGGAGCTCATATCTTTGAACGGGTAAGTGCTAGTAAAGATAATTTTAACTCTTTCTGTACACTTTACAATCATAATACCTGATGATCATGTTTTAGTGGTGGGGATCACGGCACCCTGTCTTTAACACTTGGGATGCCAAAAAACATCCAGGAACGTGATAAGAATTACCACGGTGGAGCACCACGGCCCCGTTATCACGTCCAGGGACGTGTTAACTGGTTACCATGGTAACCAGTTAAACAGGTGCTTCGGCGGCCATTGGTGAGCAAAATAACTTATGTATCTCGAAAGCCGCTGCTGCCCGATTTCCACTTCCTCATGTTGCGGTAAAATGGCATTTTCTCCCTTTGTTTTCCCACATCGCTCATTTGGTCAAGAGGGCCCCATTTTCTATGGACTACAGTATATCTGACTCATGGATCGCCGCGATTGTATTTTTTCTTCTCCATGTTAAAGGCGTTCAACCAAAGTGCACGCTGCCACAGAAAATCATTCCCCTACCCAATCCTATTCAGCTATAATCAGTTAACACAGGAGGCAAACTCATTCCTTGAATTCATGGATATTTTTTTGTTTTTGTTGCATTTTTAAGACAATAATTTGATGACTGGGTCATTGGACAGATTTAGCTACTACGTTTTTGAACTTCCTGTGCAAACTGATGATATTTCTAATGTGATTAATCCGTTCTCAAACTTTCTGTTAACAGCTAGGTGTGCTGTATTTTCATTTCGGTGCGATAGAGAGCCTATTTCAACCAATTGCTTGGTCAGAAGAACTACCAGTAGTATGTGTAAATAACTCACTCCACTTATGTATTTTTTTCTTATTTTTGGGAAACTCCTCTGAGTACCACCAGAGGGGGGCCCATGTACCACCAGTGGTACACGTACCACAGGTTGAGAACCACTGGTCTAGAACACAGGTAATAATTGACAGCATTGCATCAGTTTAACATGGGATGTGCTTTAAAGAAAATATGTATTTTTGTTTAAAGTGTGTAATTCAGTTAAACAAAGGTTATTTGGATATATTATTCAGATGGCTGCTCAACCTTGAGCGACTTACACCCCTACACAGCTTCTTCTCACATCCATCCTAAAAATCAAACCTCGGTTCGAAGTGAAGCTGTGTTTTTATTCTATGTGTTCTAGAGCTGTGAAATCTGTGTTCTAGATCTATACATTATGTGTTCTAGATATATACTTTCTATGTGCTTTAGTTCTATATCTTTATGAATTCTGAATGAATGATTTTGTCTGAAGGGCCAAATTGTCATGTGAAGCTTGACCAATCCTCAATTCTGGACGCACGGGACATGACAAGAGCTTTTATGGTGTTTCAGACAGAGGGGCTGAAATAAGGGCTGCATAAAACCTGCATTTAGTTTTTTACTGTAAGTCATGTGAAGCTTCTCTAGCAGGAGTCCCAGAATAAAAAATATAATACGGTAGGTGGAAATGAGTAATAATAATGTAATTATAATAATGAGTATAATAGGTCCCATTTAAAAGTGGCTGACTTAGCAGAAGTTTCTGGAGCTTAAAGAAGGGTTAACGTGGACTTTTGGGCCCTGAGCCTGTTTTCGTTTTAATAAATCCTTGCGTGTCGTGCAAGAGGTCAGCAGGTAGATTGAGCAACCATGGCTTTGTAGCCATAATGTGCAAGTCACAGAGGGAAAGATGGGGGGTTCAACTATAGAGACAAGGTTAAGAGGGGAGAGGGTGCTCTGAGTATCTGACATCACTATGATGTCACATTGGTGATGTCACAGTGTCAGGGGAACCACAGTGTCAGGTGTTAAAGGGGTATTTCACTTTCAAAAAAACTTTTGGTAATTTTATCATCTAATCAGGCTTTTATGAACACCCTGAACAGTTTTTAATTAGCTTGATTGAATATGTAGATATTTGATGTAAATGTTACCAGGCCCTCCAGGCCTGGTAACATTAAAAACACCCATTATTTTTTCTGGTGACTCATACTACCCTCCTAAAATGTGAGCAGGCCATGTTTTTTAGATAACTTTTTTCATTTATTTGTAATAATTATTTTTTTGTATTTCATTTTTTCCATTTTTCCAAATAATTATTAAAAATAAATGAAAAAGGTTATCGAAAAAACACGGCCTGCTCACGTATTAGGAGGGTAAAATGAGTCTCCAGAAAAAATAATGTGTGTTTTTAACCGTTTTAGTGCCAGCCCCTAGAGGGCGCCAAAGAATGCCAGGGTTTGTCCCATAGGCGAGCGTATTAGCATCCGGGGACTCACGTTGCAGTGACGCGCGTGCTCACGTTCGTGCACGTCATGGAAAGGTCCCGGATGAAAATGGCTACAAAATAGCTATTAGCATTTTGTCATTTAAAAGATCATTTTTAGGCGATTTCGCCGTAAATAAACCTCGCGCCACATCCCTAAAAACACAATCCAGAGATATGGGCCTCCAAAGATGTGGTTTTTCATTGGATTCGGCGGCGATTCGCGGCAACGTTCGCGGCTAACGGCCGGCCGGGGGGCGCCCGGATTTCGAACAATGGATTGAAAATTTAGGCCCAGGCTTCAGAAGGCCTCGGATCATTTTATTCATTTCATTAAAAAAGCCGAACATGTTCGGGATAGGCACACTGGACGTCGTTCCGGAAGCGGCGCTGAACATTCAGTGAACATTGGGGGGCTCAAAAATGTATTTTAAACCATTTTTAATGGAATATATCGTCGGACCATGTAAAATGGCTAGCTGGCTAGCGTAGGACGAGCCAGGACCACCCACGACTCTAAAAGCAGCTCAGGGTAAGTCAATTAATAAAAAAAAATTGTATTGGATTGAAATAAAGCCGAACATGTTCGGGATAGGCACAGAATGAGTTAATGAATCTATCATGGTTAAAATTGAGTTTGAAGTTACAATGGGTTTGTATGTGGAGAGAAGCCCTACCACTGCTCCCTGTTGAAAGTGGAATATCCCTTTAACCGTTCGGACGGACGGATACAGTCAAGCTGTGGCGGTTCTGATAGAAAACTACGACCTACGGTCACAACTGTGTGTGTGTGTGTGTGTGTGTGTGTGTGTGTGTGTGTGTGTGTGTGTGTGTGTGTGTGTGTGTTCAGCTGTTTCCTGGTATAAGTCAGACAGGAGTTACATCATTCTCAATGAACAAGCCTGTGTGTCAGTTTAACAGCTATCAGAGAATTAAAGACTAGCTCTCAGTTTTCTAAATGTCTTACCCTTCCCTGCCTTCAGTTGGAGAGCTTAAAATGTCATGTGTGCTGGGTGGGGTGTGTCTGCTGTGACACACACACACACACACACACACACACACACATGTGAACCAAAGCAGCATAGAGTCCAAAACAACCACACCCAGGGGAGATTATTTTGGCTGATCCCTCAGTTCCCAAATTTCCATGCCGGATTCCGAGAGCTCTCTTCCATCCTACTTCCCAGCTGGACCAAAGCCAGATGAGAGAAGTCATCACAGTGCACACAAGCTAGCACACACAGTACTTCTATAATGCTGAACAGACACCAGCTGACCTCCCAACATACACTTCTCTTCCGTAAAAAGTCAAAACACACTCATGAGAATGCTTGACTTTTCTAAACCATACAACCACGGAAGAAGCTCATGACTTATGACAGCTCTGGGACTCCTCAGAGCAGTGGCTGAGGACTGAGGAGATGCAGCGGCAGAGAGACAGAAGGTTCTTGGTTCGATTCACAGCTTGGTTGTGTGTCAAAGTGCCCTTAGGCAACACGCTGAGCTACTGCTCCGGGGGGAGGTTGGTGCCTTCTGCATTACATGGCCTCCACCATCAGTGTGTAAATGAATGTGTGTCATGTGCATTCTGTACAATGAATAATGTGTAATGGACGGTGTGCCGCCATTGCGGCGTGTTTGAGAGGGTGAATGTGAAGTACACTGTGAAGCGCATTTGAGTAGTAGTGGTCTAAGATTCAAGAAAAAGTGCTGTATAAAGTAAATCCAATCCATTCTACCATCCCATTTACACTTTCTCTCACCCCAACCCTTCACGAAAACCCCTTTTGAACAGGACTTACAGCTGCCGCCGGTCAACAACACCAAGTCACAAGGGAGGCTCAAAAGAGAGGGAGAAAGAGGGCAGGTCAAGAGACCATGTGAGAGAGAAATAATTAGTCTCCATCATCATGGCCAGTTATTGAACTTGTTTTAGTTTGGGCTGCACTAGTCTTGCGTAGCCAGACGACTATTCCTCAATGTCTGTTACGCTATATAGAGTGAGAGTCTGGAACGAAATACACCTCCCGAAATCCGAGTAACGGAATCTGGCAACCGGTCGTCATTTCCATTCATAAAATATCTTTACATTTTATTTTTTAATTTCCATTTCTGCTAAGCAGCAAGCTATACTGTATATGTTTGGATGATTTTGATTTATATTAAGAAGATACATTTGCGTGACTGACTGTAAGACAAAACCAAATTGGAGGCGGGGTTTCCACATTCCCCCTTACTCATGATCAGAGCATCAGTGCTCCAGACGGTACGACCGGAAGCATTTGAAAATTGTGGGAGGCAGCAGTCTGGCCACACGAGACTAGTGCTGCACAGTAACCAAGAAGTGCACATCATCACAATGTGTGTCTGTCTGCATATCTGTGTTGTCTCTCTTTGAGACAGCTGGAAATTGTGGTCATGTTGGAGGGGTGTGTTGAAAATAACTCCCTACACTGTAATCTAATCACTGCACATTGTGTTGTACTGCTCAAAATCAGAGGTTTCAATAGGTAATGCTTCCAATACAGATAAAATAAAATAAAACACCCAGTTTGAAGTGAACAGTGCCGTTTATGCGAAGCTTGGCCAATGAGCCAAGTATAATCATAGTATAAGGCCTAGCAAAATAAAACTTTGGGTTCCGGTTGGCTGTAATTTTAGGGCTGAGTAGGTAGGGAATTTATTTTATTTTTATTTTTATTTTTTTGTGGGCATGATGGGTAGCAAGGAATTTTATTTTATTTCCTCATGGGAAGGATGGGTAGTTTTTTTTTTTTTTTTTTTTTAATGTTTAATTTACAGTTTTAATGAATCATTTAAAACATAATTTTGTAATTGAATTTGAATGTTTAATTACAGTTTTAATGAATTATGACAAATGAAATCATATTTCAATGTCTTCAGCGATACTCTTATTCTGAAGAGATTAAGAAGTCGACCACCGCCTGGAAGTCTTATTGCGGCTAGTGCAACATATCTTATTCTGAAAAGATCGGCTACCGGATGTGTTAGATTTGCCAGCTTAGATTTGACAAAATAACACAGCTCGGCGAGCGAGCGTCAGAGAGCTGAGCCCGCAGTCTCACCATAACCCAGAGAGACACGCTGGGGTCCGTAAGCACTGTTGCTGTTGCCGTACAGTCTTTCAGATGAATGCCACGCTGTCATAAATGTTTCGACTCCATCTCACGTCTCTCTGTGGCTGTGCAGGGCTCAGCTGTACTGGTGGATGGGCTGCTAATTTTGCTAGCATCGCTGTTGTTGTTGACTGACTGGCTGAGTGGCAGTTGTCCCCCGATTGTGTGTGCACTTGTGTGTGTGTGTTTGGAGGAATACAAGAGCCGCTTCCCAATTCAGAGTGTGCGCCCTTCGTAGTGTAGCCTGTGTAGGGCTATGTGGTCGCACCAAATATATTTTTTGTAAGACGTTTTTGATCGACTCGGTCGGATTTTGACTTTTTTTTTTATTTTTATTTTTTTCACTCCAAATGCCAATAAAATCATCTGGGTCGCACGTATTTAATAGGGTCGGTCGCCTACCGGAACCCAACATATTATTTTGTTAGGCCTAACGCATAATAACAATGCTCTTATACAGCTATAATTATACAGAGCAGATTATAATGCCTTATAAGAATGTTTATAATGCATTATAAACATGATGCATTATAACAATGGAATGCATAGCAAGTGCTACCAAAATATTGTATTGATATAGCCAGACAGACATCTATTCTATAGTATAGATATAGATAAGATGATTCTGCTTGAACAATATAAAATTCTAGTTGTGGCGGATGGTGAGTGGCTGGATTCAGCCAAATTGCTGTTGTTGAGCCACAGCAATCTCAGCGCACATCACTGTTTGGCAAGTATTTTGTTGTGAGAGGGATGGAGGTTGTGTGACATCAGACCAGACAGAGCTTGATCAGTGGGATAATGAGAGTGGAGGGGGAGAGAGAAAGGGAGATAGGGAGGGGGCTATTTCACCTAAAAACCTGAACACGCTCACAAAGCGACACATTTTCACTGTCACTGTTGATTCATTCATGTTTAGTGCACAGCTGCCGATATGCAAGTTCAGGTATTGGAATCTGTAACGAAGAAATGTCATCGGATCATTTGTTTTTGAGCTCTACCAAGCTTTTTGACTGTATGTAATGTGATGTCTTGTGCACAAACATCACTAAATATTTCAAAGTACACCCTACAGCCAGAGCCAAGCCCTGTGTCATATGTAGCTGAGCTAGTATGATGACAATTCATCAGGGACATCATAACAGCATTTGGCTTGGTAAACCCTTTACACACCCTTCTGCATTTATAACTAACTGCTCACTGGTTATTCAGTACCACTGATGACTCGTCATATTGTGTAGAACACATGCAAAGCCTGTGCGCTCATGCTAAAGTGCGTAAACGCACACATGTAGCTGATGCATTTGAGTAGGTCAGGAGCACTGCCATTAGGGGTTCCACTTAAACACTGGGTCTACTCAACATTTAATTTAGGTTAATAACCAGCATTATACAAACAATCTGTTGTTCACAGGTAAGGAAATGCTATTTGGTCAAAGATATAGCTTTGATAAGCACAATGACCAAAAAAGCATTGGGAAAAATGCATTATACCTTTTATTTATTTATTTTTATATATAATTTATAATCATTCTAGTCACAATTGTGCAGCCCTACTATGCATCATGTGACATTGGACGGATACTATTAGTTAGCTACATAAAGCCAAGCTGCACCAGTGTAAACAAACCAAGTGCAAGCGGTAAATCAAGTTGTGCTTGAGACATGGGATAGTAGTGGGGGTAATAGTAGGAGAGCGAGAGAGAGACGGAATACAGAGACACACACAATGGCGGAGACAGGAGAAGATGGAGAGGACAACAGCAGGTCAGGTAACCGGAGCGGCTAGCGTGTGTTCTTTAGCTGCCTTTATCAGGAGCAGAGCTCAAGTGACAAACACACAAACACAGTCAAGAAGGAGGTCACATATGTGCAGTGCACATTGTGCAGAGAGAAGCGTGAAATACAGAGGGATATAGAGGGGCTGGTGTACACCTCGTGTTCATAATGCTTGTTAAACAACAACTCTAACCCCCACCCACCCCTGGATGATATTTGACCTTTCACCTTTGTCTCTATGCTGTGTGAATGAGCAGGGGGAGGGGAATGGGATGCATGCAAGGAAACCAGGTGGAAGGCAGGTGGAAACAGGCTAAACATTACCGACAGTGTTTACAAATGATTTTTTACTTAATGCTTGTTTTAGGATGTTTGGAGTACCGGATGGGTGGAGTTAGCGCACTGGAAAAAAAACGTGAGCCTCGTCATGGTTACCTAGGAAGTAAAGCACACTCTAAGATTGCACGTGAGCTAAATGGCTTTGGAGTGCCGGGTGGATTATTTTAAAGTCAACACAATGTAGGCTTCGCTAAATGAAAACACGCCAGAGCAGTTCTCACAGCCATCTAATGCTCAAAGTAAGTTAAAGCAAATGGCACAGAGTTATGTCCAACTACTGACAGGGGTGTCCAAAGGGTAACCGGTCACGTCGCCAAAAATCCAACTCGCCAAATTGTCCACGCTCATTGATTGAGGATTGAGGATGATTGGCAATTACATCTACTATGTTAAATATTTTCTGGTGGAGGACCCCCAGATGATAAGTCATTATTAAAGGAGTCGTTCAGACCAAAACACATATAGGGTTAAATCTGCCTTTTATCATACCCCTTCACACCTGCTTTAGTCGATTTTTTTCATAGCTGCCCCTGTCGCTAGATTTCGGCTGCCCCTGTTGCTAGATTTTGCGGGCCCTCTCATAACTAAGAGAGTAGATAGACTTTATTCTAGTGCGGTTATTTCTTTAGCTTCAAAGCTAGTATTTTTTTATTGGATTGTGTTTACACAACGTCCTGAGACCAACCAAACCGCTGTTTTGACCTCACAGGCACCCTTACTTGTCAAACAGACGAATAATAATAATAATAATAAATCTGCTCTACCTGCTCTGGTGCAGAGCAGAAGCTGTTTGACAAGTAAGGGTGCCTGTGAGGTCAAAACAGTGGTTTGGTTGGTCTCAGGACATTGTGTAAACACAATCCAATAAAAAAAGACTAACTTTGAAGCTAAAGAAATAACCGCACTAGAATAAAGTCTACCTACTCTGTTAGTTATGAGAGGGCCCGCAAAATCTAGCAACAGGGGCAGCCGAAATCTGGCAACAGGGGCAGCAATGAAAGAAATCGACTAAAGCAGGTATGAAGGGGTATGATAAAAGGCAGATTTAACCCTATATGTGTTTTGTTCTGAACGACTCCTTTAAGGATGTCTTACTTTGCTTCTGTCATCAAATCTGTACTAGAGATGGACCGATTGCAAAATTCTTGGCCGATACCGATCCACCGGTTTTATGAAGGTCTGACCTGCCAAAACCGATTTTTCCGATACCGATTTCTTTAGCTAAGAACTAGGAAATAGGGTTGCTCCAATACCCTTTTGTTTCAGGCCAAGTAGGCCTACAAGACATACTTCAATTTGAGTACCAACTAGAAGCAGTGCTCTTCCGAGCACAGGTCTCCACCAGGCCGTGCGTCCTGGTGGTGCTACTGTATAATAGGCCAATGTAAAAAGGGTGGCATATGTTCTTCACCAGATCTTTCATGGCAATCGGACGCTGCATGCATGATTTGAAGCATTGTGTTCCAAAAATGTGTTTTGCTAAAGTCTACCTGCTGGTGGCGCTATAACAGGCCAATGTGAAAAAGGTAGAATTTGTTCCTTGACCTAGTGGGAATATGTGTGGCAAATTTCACGGTAATCGCAAGATGCGTTGATGATTTGAGGCATTTTGTTCAAAAACGGAGCAATCCTGCAAACTTTGGAAGCTAATATTAGCCAATCAGGATGGAATATGAAATATCAAACGGATCGGACTTGATCACATGACTATAGAGATACTGTGTACCGATTTGCGTGATTTTTGGATAAAATCACAAGGAGTAATATCCAAAAATGTGTTTTACATAAGTCGGCCCAAAGGTGGCGCTATAAAAGGCTGATGTGAAAAATGCAGGGCAAAGGTTTATCCTTAGCCTCTAGGGAGTGCGCTTACAAAGTTTGAAACTGATCGGTGAAGTTATAGGTAAAACCACAAATCGGCCTGTTATAGCGCCACCATGAGGCTGATTTAAAAACATTTAAGTGGCATTTCTTCCTCGGCCTAGTGGGAACGTGTGTGCGCGATTTCATGATAATTGCACTTTGCGTTTGTGATTTGAGGCATTTTGTTCAAAACGGCTCAATCCTACAAACTTTGGAAGCCAATCTTAGCCAATCAGGATGGAATATGCAAAATCGGAAAAGTCTGTGTCGATCACATGACTGTCGAGATACTGCCTACCGATTTGTAAGAGTAGTGCACAGAAATGTGTTTTGGGAACATCGGCCACTAGGTGGCGCTAGAAAAGGCCCATTTGAAAAATTTAGGGCAGAGTTTCTAGATTGGCATCCAGGGAATGTGTGTGCTCACTTTGGCAGCGACCGGGCCAACGGCGACTGAGATTAGGTGCACACAAACTGCGAGGACACACGCACGGACGGACGGACACACGGACGGAGGGGAAAACATACTCTCCCCCATGCCTTCGGCTGGTGGAGACAATAAGCTAGAAGAACACTAATGCCAAATCAATCACAATAGTACAATATCCAAAATCACAGACAATATCCAGTCTAATATGACCGTCTGGACTAGGCAGGAGGAAAGCAGGTGACGCATGCTTTTTTCCCCCCTTCTTTTTGGAGACGACATTGACACAGGATTATGGAATATATCCTTACATTGCAAAGGTAATCAGCACCATCTGTATTCTGTAGGCTGCCTCCAAGTAGACTGGCTGCTACTTGCTAATGTTTACGTCACAGGACCGAGCATCATGCTGTGCAGTGCAAGAGATACAATTGGCCGATTTTGGCATATTTATGTCAGTGACCTGCCGATCACCGATTTGGCCGGTTTGATATGATACCTGCCGATTTCTGATATTGGCCGATACCGATGTCCATCCCTAATCTGTACACCTACATTTGGCATTTTAAGGCTGAAATTGTACCCATGCTAGTAAAGCAAGCCTGATAAAAGTATCAAACATGCACAAAATTCAACAGAACACAGGGAAATATATATCTGTTAAGAAGTTTGGGGGGAGGACAACCAGAACCCGATTGGAGAGTTCCGCGCACCCCCTAAAAAATAAATCTCCTGGATTCTCCTGGACTGACAGTCCAATGTTGACAGGCCTGCTCATTGGCGAGGTGTCCTAGCAAGTTGATTTGGCGAGTTGGATTTTTGGTGAAGTGACCTGTATTCGTCCTGTAATCGTCCAAAGTGCAGCCCTTGGACCAAATGCGGCCGGAGGACAAATTTTATACGGCCTGTGGCATCATCCCTAAATTGTATAATAAACGGCCAGTCAGCACCGTCAAACAAGAATGTTTTCCCACAGTATACTTTGTCAGGATTCCTTGGTCCCTGTTGTCTCATTCTGAAGGGGTCAAAGAGAGGCTATTTTATTGTATTTTTTACCTTGCACAAGTTATTTGTGCTTTGTTGACAAAAGAACATTGATATTAAATATTGACGATAGTTAAATACCTTTGTTAAAGTCCGGCTGAAAGTACATTATGTGGCTTCGAGTAGATGACAGAGTACAGCATCTTGCAATGGGCCTGGTGTACAAGATAGACTACACCACTAAGATACCCATGTACCTGATAAAATAATTCCAAAACGTCAAGGATGTCCACAATTACAACACCAGAGGCAGCTCCACAGATCACGTTCAACCCAGATTCGACTCAAACAAAGGGTCAAATTCCTTCACCTGCTATACCGCAAAAAGGTGGAACGCCCTACCGAAGGCCTTAAAGTGTAAATCCCTACCTTCCTTTGAAACCGCTCTGAAAAGCCACTTACAGGCAGCTGTTACTCGTAACTGGTAACAGTACACTTAGCCTAACCTTATCTCTCCCTGACCTTGCTATTGTAAATACCTTTTATTTTTGCATCGTGTTTTTTTTTACTACTGTCTTTCTTATTTTCTCTGCAGTGCATAGTACTGTGTTTTATCTGTCATGTGCTTACTTGAGCTTATCTTTTTAGTTGACCTACCAGTGAATTGTACTGTCATGAAACTGTACCTTTTCCTATGCAAACTTCTAATAAATTCTTCGATCAATCATTCAAAGTCAGGAGATATAGTCAGCCCTTGGGTGTTTAATATTTTATAATGTGGCTCCGTTTGAAAAATGTTTGAATATCCCTGAACTACTATAATCCATGTGAAATATGAAACGGATCGACCACACAAAGAGACATGCCAGGATGCCATTTCATTCACAAATTTGGCACATAAAAAACATGAGAGCCAAGTGCGACCACTTGCTTTACACATTTCCACCCAGCCCCCATGTCTCTCTCTCTGTCTTTTTACTCTCCAGCAGCCCATTGTGGGCTTACATAACAACTTGACACGCTGGAAAACAAGAGACCCCAGCAGCAGCTCCCCCTGCCTTCACTCATATTGTTGGAAGAGTGTGTGTGTGTGTGTGTGTGTGTGTGTGTGGAGAGAGCGAGAGACAGATAAGAGTGTTGCGGAGTGCGGACCTGCAGAGCTCACACAGACACATACTGTACGTATACCCATGCCTACGTTAAGACACTCATTGGTAGTTACATGGAGGTGCTAATCACGGCACCGCGATCTCACCGTAATGCCCGTCGTCCACTTTTGGAACGCATAGCTTTCAGAATTACAGACTCTCCTCTGGTGACAAATAGCTTTCACTCTGATGAGAGGCCCAACCCAAATATATCCCTCCCTCCATGCATGTTTGCGTGTGTGGGTTGATTCCCCAAATCCACTCACCACAACTTCCAGTCAAATGATTACAGAGGAGATGCAGGTGTGTGTGTGTGTGTGTGTGTGTGTGTGTGTGTGTGTGTGTGTGTGTGTGTCGTTTTTGTAGAGAAAGAAAACAAATCTATGAGGCCTATAATACCATACACCCTGCTCTTAGAGACAGTGAAACACACTAGAAATAAGAGACCAGGAGATTGCATGTGTGAGTGCACCCCACCGCGCGCACACACACCCCTATTCACTATTCTCAGCTGTAAAAACATCCCTCCATCGGTTTTCTCTCACTCTTTTACTCTCTCAAACACCCCATCCTATAGATCTCACCTGAGTGCTCACTGATCACTGCTCAAAATGGCTAGTTGCATGTCGATCTACACTACTGGCAAAATATCTAAATTTTTCATATAGACAACCTACAGTATCTCTCTCCCTCCCTCCCTCTCGCACGCACACGCACACGCACACACACACACACACACACACACACACACACACACACACACACACACACACACACACACACACACACACACACACACACAACCCCTCTACTCTCCCTCTCTTTTACACACACTCTGAAAGCACCCAGATCTGTTTTGGCTGCTGAGGGCTCACTGTTTAGAATCAGTCTCTATAGTTTATGAAAGAGTGCCCATCTAAAAGCTCCTCACCAGGCAACACTGTCCACTGTGTATAGATCAAATGAAAGGAGAGAGAGAGAGAGAGAGAGAGAGAGAGAGAGAGAGAGAGAGAGAGAGAGAGAGAGAGAGAGAGAGAGAGAGAGAGAGTGTGTGAGTGTGACTGCGAGTGTGTGTATGTGTATGTGTGTGAGCGTGAGCGTCTTTTCCTTGTGACAATATGTTTTCTTCTGGAACTTTCCCTGTGACTTGTAGCTTGGTCAAGCATACAACTAATTCCCATGTTAATCATTGTTTTCCCCAAACCAACAGTTACACACACTCTCACAGAATGGAGGGGTGCCCAGTTCAGTCACAATCACCAAAGTCCACTGACACACAAACACATAACTCGCACACACAAAACAAACCCCATCCACAATGAAGATCAAAGCAACAGTTGTGGCACAGCATTCAGGTTTCATTAATCCAGTTGTGCCAGTTATACATCTTTGGCTTTGCTTTTAGTGGGCACTGGGTAGCAAGGCTATGTGCTAAATTTTCCCTCTGTGCAATAAAACAAAACATTACTTTGAGGTTGCTATGCGACCAGGATCCTTATAAGAAAAGCATTGTGGTCTGGAGACAAGCATTGTAAATTACAAACTCCAACGGAATGGTGGAATTCCTGGCCTGGAATCTGCTGGCTTTCCCCAAGGCTGGGCACTGAGCCCATTCCAGGGCCTGGAACCTAAACCCAGTAAGGAGCAAGGGGAGCCGCCACAGAGATTTAACAGCACAACTGGACAATAACACCTCCGCTATATTGTAAGAGACATTTGCCAGCTATTCTCTTCAGTCAACATGAAGTAGATAAGTTGTGCAAGGTTGCTTCCAAGGGCTTCAAACAATTACATATTTTTGAGTTGGGCATACAACAGGTATTGTCAAATGAATACACTGTTCTGAACTTCAGTGTTTAACATTGTACTAGTACAACAGCGTAAATTTAAGGTTAGCGATATTTGATATTACAGTTGCTTTGCTGTTTAATGCTCTGTAATTGTGTAAAGTCAGTTTCTTTCATTATTTACCCTTTGTGATGTCATACATTTATTATTTCTCAGAGATAACCTTTCTGTTCTGTTTTGGCCCCCCGTCCAAGTCAGGAGAGCTGTTACAAACAGTAACCGCCGAAAGTCAGAACAGCGTTATCAACTGTCAAAGACGACATCTAATAAAGGCGTGACTTTCGTGTGGATCTCTGTCATATCTATGACGTCATGTTGATGACGTCAGTCTTAACTAAATATGGAGGAACACTATTCACACAAAACAACATGTTTACTTGAATTACTTCCTTACATGTTTACTAGGCCTATTTGCAGCGTGCAAAAGAAATGTGGGACTGAATCGGCCAGCCTCGGACAGACAAATAGACTGTCACAGTGGCGAAAACATAATGTGTATTTACTTGTGTATCAAGGTGATGTTTGTTTACAACATATTAATAGATGAAACAGCACGTTGAGAAAAAGGTTCTGCAGGTGTGGCTTTTCAAACTAATTACAAAAGTATCTTGTGTTTTCTTTTCTGTCCTGTCCTATCTAGGGGTGTCTTCAAAAATTCGACGAATCGACGCGTCATTTTAAGCCCCCGGAATCGACGCCAATTGTTTGAGTCGAGCCGTCAAAAATATATTATTTTTTATCACACCGGTGCGGTATGAGAGCGCTGGACTGTCATGTTCTTCCTATTTAGTCCATACTTCCTACTGCTTGCAACTAGACTTAAAAATAAAACCAGTTCACGTGACTTGAAAGTTGCCTTGATCATATAACAAGGTGCACTTATTTTGAAGTTAACCGCTGAGAGGAAATGCGTCGACTTGTTGTTATTCTACTTGTTAAATCTGACCAAGAAGCAGCAGCGCGATGCGCTTTCACTTTCACTCACTGCCGCTGACTCGCTGAGTGTGGCTCTGTGGTGGTGGTCTAAGGCAGAGGACTGCGGTGGAGTAGAGGACTTCTTAAAAAGTTTTAGATTATGACAATTTGCTTGCATTGTGATGCAGCCGTGTGCCGCTCTGCATCGACGCAGTGATGTTACATTATTGTTACCTTTAGCCTACTTTGGTGGTGTTTTTCCTCCTGAAGGAACAGGGCTAAATCATTAGCATGCTAGCGCTTTAGCTCTGTTCCTTTAGCCTTGGAGAGGCATACAATCATTACAACCAGGCAGTTTTCAAAGCAGAGAATCCACCAATCATAGTGGTTTACAACAGCTGTTGTACCGGTACTCTATCAATGCGTCGCGGTCACGCCTCCTCTCCAGTCATTAAAGCACAACTTTTTTTTATTTTTTATTTTTTTTACACATAAAGGATTCGTCGACGCGTCGGATTAACCCCCGCGACTCGAATCGACTTGATAAATCCTGAGTCGAAGACAGCCCTAGTCCTATCTGTCTCCTCCCTTGCTTTTACTTTCTCTTTCTCATCATGTTGCCACATTCAACCACCTCCGGTTCTAGTCAATATCCTTTTGTTACTTCCTGTACTCCGTCTTCCTACATGGGAACTCAGGCTGTCCCGTGCAAAACAGGATTTCTGGCTTTGTCAGTGTTTCCTCTATGCTACCAATTGGATGCACGTACTGCAACGCAACTCTACTCTACCCCCTCCTTTTTTTAACATGCAGCCTTGTGATATCAGAGTATAATGCAGCCTCACAGATCAAAACACTTCAAAACAACCATGTTGTAATAAAGTAATAAAGTTCCTGCAGGGTCACACATGCTTCGCTCATCTAGACAATGACATATTGTGATGTTTTTGTTATTGTGGGCTCGCTGAAAGGCGAGACCAGTATGTATAGGTCAAGTTTATTCTCCTCAAAAATGTAACTGACAGTACAAAGACAGGGCCTTTAGCCAATGACGAGCAGCATTCTTGGTAACATCACCACCATCAAGTGCGGCCTGATATAAATAACAACACCACCCACATGCAATCTTTGGGCTTGCTGAAAAGCGAGACCAGCATGTTCTCTCAAATCTTCATAGACCAAGTTTATTATCCTCAAAAAGAATTACCGACAGTACAAGGCAAAGCCTTTAGCCAATGAGGCTAAAGCAAGCCCACACTGTTTCATAAGAACAGTATTTCTAGTTATTTTTAAATATTGTCAATCAAAACATCTAGTCAAAATGCATTCACAGGCCACAGGTTAAGTCATTATTGGTATTGCAATGGTATCAACAATGTGAAAGGTTGTGATTGGATCGTACCAGCTCTCCATTTGATGATGTTGCTGAACTCGTTATTGGCTCTTTCTTCAGCGTTGTCGCCAGATGATGCCATGGTAGCCAATTAATCCGGTTTTGTTCATCCAAATTTTGTGATGCAGAGCCTTGCCTCTTCCCACACAGTGTGGTGGTCCTCTCCCAGAACCTGAAAGCAACCGTAAAAACTTTAGTTTCAACTCAATAGCAAGACATTGATAACCTTTATTAAACATTTAGGTTTTCCCTTAACATTTTTGTGCATTTAGGCCGACTCACAATGGTTTTTCATCCAAAAGGCAACATCAGTCACTGCCGCTCTCTGAAACTAACCTACTTTCAATTTAACAGTTTCTCTCTATTCATTATGTTTGCTTTCGGTTATTTTTGGCAAGCGACATCACCATGTGACAAAGTATCAATTATGCTAAAAATGTTTAGCTATACACTCAACACATGCTCCAATGTTCTTATGCACTGGCATAGTAGTAGCATCATACTTTGGTTATTTTCAGAATACAAACTAGAAGCAGTGCTCTTCCGAGCTCAGGTCTCCACCAGGCCAGGCGTCCTGGTGGGTCTCCACCAGGCCAGGCGTCCTGGTGGAGCTATAACAGGCCAATGTGAAAAGGTTCCTTGACGTAGTGGGAATATGTGTGGCAAATTTCATAGCAACAAAATCTCTAAGAGTAGTGTACAGAAATGTGTTTTGCAAACATCGGCCTCATGGTGGCGCTAGAACAGGGCCATTTGAAAAATGTGGGGCAGAGGTTCTGAATTGGCATCCAGGGAGTGTGTGTGCTCAATTTGGCAGCGACCGCGCCAAAGGCGCCGGAGATTAGCTGGTAACAAACTGGAGGACGCATGGACAAACGCACGCACGGACGCACGGACAGGGGCGAAAACATACTCTCCCCCATGCCTTCGGCTGGTGGAGACAATAAGTTGGGAATGCACACTCAAAACGGATTCCAGTTGCAGAAATACAACCCCTGCCAAAGCTGGATGTGTCCTCAGCTGTCACTACATACTGTACAGTCAAGTGATGAGTGACTGCGGACACATGATTACTCTGTAGTGTAAAGGCACCATTATATTATATGCATTTACATTGCAACTTCTGTGCACTGCATTTTTGCACATTCCATTACAAATGTAAATACTATTGCCCTTCTAAAGATTAACCTAACCTCTGGTTAACAAAAAAATAACTCCATCAAGTGCCGTCCGCAAGAGCTTGAGACTTTACCATGAAAGGAGTTAATGTGCTGCAGTTTAATCGAGCACTGTACGCTTACAATGCTTGAGGGATGATGCAAGGCCCCAAAAATAATAACAGTACATTTGGGTGGAAAGGCATAACCATTTGTCCAGTGTCTTCTCTATTTCAGTTCCTCCTCTAACCATTACACTTGCTTTGACAACCAAGGCCAAAACAAGTGAAGGGTTCAGAAAACAGTATTTAAACTAAACAACTGTTTGAGCCACAGAAGATCGACTTTTTGTCTAACAAATCAAACAGCCTAATTGTAGATTTCCTTGGATAGGAGCATTGTGTCTCTTGTCTCAAGCTTTCCAAGCCAATATGTCTGAACATCTCATGTCATTTTAATCCTATCGGTTTCTCACCAAAATAAAGCAGCCTAACAGCGTGCATGGTACATTTTTCAGTACAGCCATTTAAAATCTGAGAGTAGCATTCAGGTTCATTCTTTAGTGGTAGTCTCTCTGTTTTAGTTTGATGTCAAACTCAGTAAAATCAGTGTTCAGTCAGTGTCAGTGTTCATTTAAATCTGTGTGTAGTCCTAAATACAGTTTGAAATGGAACCACCTAAGACACTTGAAGATGTGTAATTGTGTATGCTAATGCCAACTCTACTGTTTACAAATGTAACCAAATGTACCTGTGAACTGAAGGGTCATTTGGTTACATTTATTCTCTCAGAGTTAAAGGTAGGCCTATATTCTAACAAACATCCAGTGCTGTTGTCACTGGAAGTTTTGGACAGCTCTGTCTCTGATGCGACCATGGATCAAAGTAAAAAAACTGAGTAAAAAAGGGACCCAAATTCAAACAAGCCTGTGGTCTTCTTTATCCTTTTATTTAACCTTGTATCAGTGAATTGTACTGTCCTGTACCTTTTCCTATGAAACGTCTAACCCCCCCCCCCCTCCCTCCCTCTCTCTCTCTCTCTCTCTCTCTCTCTCTCTCTCTCTCACACACACACACACACACACACACACACACACACACTCGTACACACACACACACACACACACACACACACACTCGTACACTCAGGTCAGGGTACTAAAGTATCGTTAGATTTTCAATAGGAATTCAATTTAAAAAAATCATTTTTCTCTCAATTTTCTAATTTTCTAGCTCCCCATAAAATCAAATATTGGTTCATTTTTCCAATTTTCTAGCTTGCAAAAAAATCAGGAAAATGCTTCAATTTTTTAAATGTGTGATTCATATTTGTCATTATTTGATTTGGAACCGACAAAGGAAAAACATCTTTAAAAAAGGTATTTTTCATTTTTTTACCACATTACGAATATCAAAAAATGGACCAATTTTTCAAATTTTCTAGCTTGCAAAAAAATCAGGAAAATGCTTCAATTTTTTAAATGTGTGATTCGTCTTTGTCATTATTTGATTTGGAACCGACAAAGGAAAAACATCTTGAAAAAAGTATTTCTTAATTTCTTACCCCATTACAACAATCAAAAAATGGGCCCATTTTTCCAATTTTCTAGCCCACAAAAAAATCAGGAAAATGCTTAAAATTTGCTCAATTTTTTGAATGTGTGATTCATATTTTGGCATTATTTGATTTGGAACCGACAAACAAAAAATAGGCCCATTATTCAATTTTCAAGTCCAGGAAAGAAATCGTCATCATGAATGTCACGTGACCACGTGTCAAGTCACATGGTACACAACTTCAAAATAAAAGCTGTAGGCTAGTCTAACATCCAAGTAATAGGATCAACATGCAGGCAGGCAGGGGGTCCATGAGGGGTTTACAAGGGGGTCCATGGCTGGTTCCCAAAGTGTGGTTTGCGGACCCCCAGGGTTTCTATGGCTGGTTCACAACAGCCTGGTACACGTACAGCCATGGCTGGTTCCCAAAGTGTGGTTCGGGGACCTCTTGAGGTCCATGACGGATTTCCAAGGGGGTCCATGGCTGGTTAGCAATAAATGTGGTTCGGGGACCTCTGGGGGTCCCTGAGGGGTTTCCAAAGGGGTCCATGGCTGGTTAGCAATAAGTGTAATTGCGACCGTAGGTCGCTACTTACTATCACAGCCTGCACAAACTGTCCGTCTGTCTGTCTGTCTGTCCCTCTGTCTGTCACACCTCACACGTCACACTATTGCCCTGCTCATATCTCCGCAACCGTTGGCCCGATCCATGCCAAATTTTGCACACACGCTCCTTGCCTGCCAAACTACCCCCAGGTCCCTGGGGGACCCCCAGATGTAAAAAATGACCAAATATGCAAAAATGACCAAATGACCACCCCAACGGGGCTGCTCACGGGGAATTCCCGGGGACCACCGACTCCTGCTGCTCCAGAACGGATGCCAAAGTGGTGGCGCCCCCAGTGGAGGACCCCCTCCACTGCAGCTCACATAAAATGCCGTAACTCGGGCTAGGAGCGTCCGGGAGAGCCGGGGCCGGTACCTATTCGTCCGCCAAGGCAACGCGGAGACCCCACCCCTCATTTCTCACATGGCCCTCTTCTAGCGCCACCATGAGGCCGATTCTTGCAAAACACATTTTTGGACACTGCTCCTACAGATTTTGCCCTAAAATCACGCACATCGGTACACAGTATGTCTACACATTGCCCACACAACTAGGAACCAATGGCAGTTACAGCCCTCTTTGTGTATACATGTGACCTACGGTCGCTTATCTCCCGATTAGGGAGTCTTACTGGTAGTGTAATAGGTGAAATAGTGTAATAGTGCATTACTTGTAATATTGAAATAGCATAAATGTTATTGCGACCGTTAGGTCGCAGTTACTATCAAAACCTCGACCAGCTGTGAGTCCGTCCGTCCGTCCGTCCGTCCGTCCGTCCGTCCGTCCGTCCGTCCGTCAGTCAGTCTGTCTGTCTGTCTGTCACACGTCACACTTTTGCCCTGCTCATATCTCCGCAACCGTTGCCCAGATCCATGCCAAATTTTGCACACATACTCCTTGCCTGCCAAACCACAACCGCTTCTTGCAAAACACATTTTTGGACACTGCTCCTACAAATTTTGCCCTAAAATCACGCAAAGCGGTACACAGTATGTCTACACTGTCCAAGATAGCGCCACCATCAGGGCGATTTTTCAAACACATTTTTGGACTCTGCTTTTACAGATTTTGCCGTAAAATCACGCAAAGCGTGATTTTAGGATGCCCTGATGGTGGCGCTATCTCGGACAGATCCATGCTGATGACATGAGTGTAGACATAATGTGTACCGCTTTACGTGATTTTAGGGCAGAATTTGTAGGAGCAGTGTCCAAAAAATTATGTGTTTTGCAAGAACTCATGGTGGCGCTAGAAGAGGGAGAAATGGGGTAGTGGTTTGGCAGCCAAAACCACTATGAGAAGGGCAAAAGTGTGACTGAAAGTCTGACTGACAGACTGACTGACAGACTGACAGCTGGTGGAGGTTTTGATAAGAATGCACTATTACACTATTTCACCTATTACACTACCAGTAAGACTCCCTAATCGGGAGATAAGCGACCGTTGGTCGCTTATCTCCACAAAAAGGCCAAAAGTTTGTTTTACCAAAATCGTCCTGATGGTGGCGCTGGATGGGACAGATGCGTTTTGATTACATGACTGTAGAGATACTGTGCGATTTGTGTGATTTTAGGGCAAAATCTGTAGGAGCAGTGTCCAAAAATGTGTTTAAAAAAATCGGCCTGAAGGTGGCGCTAAATGGGACAGATCCATGTTGATGAGATGAGTGTAGACATACTGTGTACCGATTTGCGTGATTTTAGGGCAAAATATGTAGGAGCAGTGTCTCTGTGTAGCGATTTGCGTGATTTTAGGGCAAAATCTGTAGGAGCAGTGTCCAAAAATGTGTTTTAAAAAATCGGCCTGAAGGTGGCGCTATATGGGACAGATCCATGTTGATGAGATGAGTGTAGACATACTGTGTAGCGATTTGCGTGATTTTAGGGCAAAGATTGTAGGAGCAGTGTCCAAAAATGTGTTTTAAAAAATCGGCCTGAAGGTGGCGCTATATGGGACAGATCCAAGTTGATGACATGAGTGTAGACATACTGTGTACCGATTTGTGTGATTTTAGGGCAAACATTTTAGGAGCAGTGTCCAAAAATGTGTTTTGCAGAATCGGCCTCATGGTGGCGCTAGAAGAGGGCCATATGAGAAATGAGAGGTGGGGTCTCCGCGCCGCAGAGGCGGACGAATAGGTACCGGCCCCGGCTCTCCCGGTCGCTCCTAGCCCGAGTTAAGGCATTTTATGTGAGCTGCAGTGGAGGGGGTCCTCCACTGGGGGCGCCACCACTTTTGCATCCGTTCTGGAGCACCAGGAGTCGGTGGTCCCCGGGAATTCCCCGTGAGCAGCCCCGTTGGGGTGGTCTTTTTTGCACATTTGGTCATTTTTTACACCTGGGGGTCCCCCAGGGACCTGGGGGTCCCTGGAGCTCCGGGGGTCCTTCGAGGTTGTAGTTTGGCAGGCAAGGAGTTTGTATGGAAATTTTGGCATTGATCGGGGCAACGGTGGCGGAGATATGAGTAGGGGAAAGTGTGACGTGTGACGAGTGACGTGACGGAGGGAAGGACAGGCTGACGGCTGGTGGAGGTTTGGATAGTAGAGAGTGTAAAAGTAACTGCGACCTACTACGGTCGCAATTAAACACACTTATTGCTAACCAGCCATGGACCCCCTTGGAAACCCCTCAGGGACCCCCAGAGGTCCCCGAACCACACTTTGAGAACCAGCCATGGACCCCCTTGGAAATCCGTCATGGACCTCCAGAGGTCCCCGAACCACACTTTGGGAACCAGCCATGGCTGTACGTGTACCAGGCTGTTGTGAACCAGCCATAGAAACCCTGGGGGTCCCCAAACCACACTTTGGGAACCAGCCATGGACCCCCTTGTAAACCCCTCATGGACCCCCTGCCTGCCTGCATGTTGATCCTATTACTTGGATGTTAGACTAGCCTACAGCTTTTATTTTGAAGTTGTGTACCATGTGACTTGACACGTGGTCACGTGACATTCATGATGACAATTTCTTTCCTGGACTTGAAAATTGAATAATGGGCCTATTTTTTGTTTGTCGGTTCCAAATCAAATAATGCCAAAATATGAATCACACATTCAAAAAATTGAGCAAATTTTAAGCATTTTCCTGATTTTTTTGTGGGCTAGAAAATTGGAAAAATGGGCCCATTTTTTGATTGTTGTAATGGGGTAAGAAATTAAGAAATACCTTTTTAAAGATGTTTTTCCTTTGTCGGTTCCAAATCAAATAATGACAAAGACGAATCACACATTTAAAAAATTGAAGCATTTTCCTGATTTTTTTGCAAGCTAGAAAATTTGAAAAATTGGTCCATTTTTTGATATTCGTAATGTGGTAAAAAAATGAAAAATACCTTTTTTAAAGATGTTTTTCCTTTGTCGGTTCCAAATCAAATAATGACAAATATGAATCACACATTTAAAAAATTGAAGCATTTTCCTGATTTTTTTGCAAGCTAGAAAATTGGAAAAATGAACCAATATTTGATTTTATGGGGAGCTAGAAAATTAGAAAATTGAGAGAAAAATGATTTTTTAAAATTGAATTCCTATTGAAAATCTAACGATACTTTAGTACCCTGACCCACTCACACACACGTACACTCACCTTTGCCGCTGTCACCCAGAAACAGATGCCGTGTAAGAACAAGTCAAAAGTAGAAGATGTGTGGCTATGGAAAGTCATTAACACAACTTTAAGCCATTCTATGGAAGGCAGCTATAATAAGGCACTCTTTAAACCATGCCTGGAAAGCACAGTCCTCACGCGCATCCACAATAACAATAATTTGTAAAAAAGCTTCCAGCAACATATGCTTTTCTTCTTCTTCTCGGTACACAAAGGAGGGCCGCTGTGTACTTGCTGAGAGGACACGCGAAGATAACGGTGTTAATTCCTTTGACCGGGGTGAATACTGCGATGTTGTAAAGTATTATATCCCAAACTTTGTTCCTACTGCCTTTCCCTGCTGGCTGCAAACTTCTGACGCCAGGATGGAAACATGGCGCGGCAGACGTCACGTGACACACGGCAGCGGTGGTGGTGGTGAAAGTACTCTCAGACTCACATTTTTGTTACTTATTAAGTAAAAGTATCAATGATGCTGTTGCAGTGTAGAAGTACTCTGTTACAAGCTGAAGTCTGGTATTTAGAATTTACATTAGTAAATGTCGGCATCAAAATGTACTTGAATACCAAAAGTAATAGTGTTAATCTCATGTCATGCCTCATTCATGTTTTCAAAATGTATGAAAATGATTTGAAAATAGCAGATACAAGATCGTCTATGTTCGAGTCTATTTGAAAATTTGGGCTGAAGTGGTTAATGTATGTTTTGTAATCATTTAAAATCAACAAAGTAACTAGTGACTAAAGTTTTCAAATAAATGTAGTGGAGTAAAAGTACTGAAAATTGGAAATACTCCAGTAAAGTACAGTATTTAAGTAAATGTAATTCGTTACTTTACACCATTGCTGAGAGGGCGATGATCCCGAAGCCGAAGGAAAGGAAAAAAGGTAGAGTTTAGCATCCTATTGCCCGGAAGGATTGTCGCTTATTGTAATTGGCTAATTGGTTATCAGGGCAACCGCTTTTGTATGTCTGTTGTTACTGTTGTTGCTGCTGGCTGCTTTTCACCTTATATAACCTCCAGTTTACCTTCCCAAAAGTTCATTATGTAAATATAAAGATGAAGATTGATAGCCTATACTTGGAGCCTGTTGTGTGCTCATAAAAAAATGACTGACTTCATAGATGGGCCTAAAGGGATTAAGGTGTATTTGTATTTGCCTTTTTTTTTTTTTTTTTTTTTTATATATTGCCTAATTATTTATTTTCGATACCCTTGTTGAAATATTACTCAGGTGTGATGTTTATCACACCTGGTACCAACTTACTTTTGTATGAATTGAGGAGTACAAAGGCAAAGGGACCCCAAGCCCAAGGCTTTCTTGTGTTGTTCTTTAGTTTACTTTAGTTTTAGTGAACTGCACTGTCCTGTACCTTTTATGCAAACTTCTAATCAAATGTTCAATCAATCAATCAATCAATCAATCAATCAATCAATCAAACCCTAAAAGTAAAACCACCTTGCTTTGTGTGAGAATGTATTATTAAGCTCATTGTTATCAGTGTTCTGTTCATGGATATTCTGCTGTCGTTATCACTATCAGTGTTCTGTTCATATGGTCCTGTTGCTGGTTGGATGGTTGAAGGTTGAAGAAGATCAATTTTCACCCAGAGCAGACACCCAGGTGTCCTGTTACAGCCAGCGCCAATGGTAAATACACAGAGCAGGTGAGAGGAGAACAATCTCTGACCAATATATTTTCCTTCATATGGTTATTGGATACAAATAAATAAAATAACAATATATAAAATACATGAGATGTAGTCAACTCGATTAATACAACAAATTAATAAAATAAAGGCGGAATACCTGTCTCGACTCTCTTGTGTAGGGAGCAGCAGATATTACAATAAGTGGGTGGGCCCAACCTGCATTAACTGTGGTGTGTGTCCACTGAAAATCTGTATTTTAACACACATCACACACATACATAATATAGGCCTATCCACACTTTTGTTTTAATTTAGTGTAACGAATTATTTTACCCTCCTTTATAAAAAGCTGGATACACCACGGTGGATTCGAACCCATAACCTCAACAGACACACTTTTTAAAATTAAGTATAATTATTGTATGTACCTGACTCAGAGTGCCCTCTTGTGTCCATAGAAGGTCAGTGCAGTAGCTATATTAGGCTGTGGGTTTGTTGTTTGTATTTTCTTTTTTCAAATAGTTTATTTTATTAGACTTTTATTTAAGTTTGTTCATAAAAAGTGGGTAGCTAATACTAGCTATGTGTATTTGAGAGCATTATAGAATGTGCTCGAATAAAGCATTAAACATTAAGAAATGTATATTAGTGTTAAAGTGTTTCTTATTAAGGCAGCTTTCTAGTCAAGTTGCATAACTATTATGTAATGTAATAATTATGTAAAGATGGCATGATTGCGAGGCTTTGTGAATTGCCTTTTTTGCCCATGTGACACACCCAGGATTCGAACCCTTGTCTACCGCGTAGAAAGCGAAGTATCTGAGCTCTCAGCTGTCCTGCAGGGCTGTTTTTACATCATAACTGACATTCATCCATTCTTAGGCCTTTAGGCTACTACTTGTTAAATTCACCTCCCTTAAAGCTCCCTTTGACCTCTCACCGGGAAACCTGATCCAGGCCAGGGCAAATTATTCGTTATTCCTGTCCCAGGAATACTCGCGTCCCAGGCGCTCGTTCTTGTTAAGTTGAAATCAGGGCCGTGCTTACCATACAGGCAAAATAGGCAGCCGCCTGGGGCCCCCTCACAGCCTGGGGGCCTCATGAGATTATTATTATTATTTTATTTTTTAACCAACATGGCCATCAGGGGGCCCCAGTTGAGCTCTCAACTGTGAGACAGAGAACAGTTGAAGTGAGGGTGAGGGTTAACATTAGCTCATTAGAATCTGAAAAGAGCGTGGCTCTCAAAGGTGTGACCAGAGAACAATGGTCCTGATTACCCAAGCGGTTCTTTTGTGTCTGTTCTGTGATGTCACGTACATTACTTTAACTTTAAGAAGGATCGATGCAGGGAATGGATACATTATTTCTAAAGTGTGTGTATATGTTTATATTTAAAAAAGGTTTTGAGGGCCCCCATATTTATATATACATATGTGTATCAATTCCATTTCATTTTGGGGGCCCCAGATAGTTTGAAGTGGGGCCCGGGATGAGATCAATATAAAAGAAGGGTAAAAAGGGCCTTAACATGAAATGTGATGTTTAACTTGAAATACTTTCACAGGGTTTACTGGGGCTTCTTAAAGATGGCACGCATAGTTTGTATACTGTTTATTTATATTTAACATTTTGAGGGGCCCAAATATATCCATTTGGGGCCTCTCAATCTCTCAAACAGAAACACCCAGGGGGCTCCATGAGTTATCGTCAAATATAAATAAACAGTAAAAAGGCCCTTAACATAGTCATGTAATGTATGTGTTTAACTTCGAATGGATATGTATAGCCTTAACCCACTGACTGTCCCGTGAGACAAACTTTGTCTTTGAAAACCACTGCAAAACATGCACTTAAAAGTTATTCTTATTCTTATTATAATTAAGTTTTTTTGGAGCGGTGAAAGCGCTCCCAATGAACAGGTATATCCGTGGGTATGTGGCTGGCTGGCTGGCTGGCTGGGTGGGTGGGTGGCTGGCTGGCCCTGTCCGTAGCCTGGGCAATACCTTGAGTGGCCACACACAACACACTAGTTAAAGGAGGGGCGCTGTTTTGTGCAGGCCAGGCACACTCACCACTCACTCACAGGCACAGTTTACACTCACTCACTCACTCACATAGGGTACAGCTGCTCAAATTCACCGCTCCACTTCGAACCGAGGTTTGATTTTTAAAACACTATAAGTAATAACACTGATTCAATTCATAGGTTTAATAGTGTATGAAACTTGAGCTGAAGTGTGTTATTTAACATGAAGCAACCATCCTTAGATGACATTTCTGCCACAGACATGCAGCTAATTACCACCTGAAAGAAGTTGGCCTGTCGCTGCAACAATGGGCTCTGATTATCTGAAAAGAGCTTTAATGTCACAAGTTACTTTAGTCTCCTTAAAAATATAAACAAGATTTATACTGTATATATTTATATTTAACGTTTTGAGGGCCCCCAAATTCATTTGGTGCCCCACCAGCTCTCAAACTCAAGCTCTCAATACCCTCATATATAAATAGTAAAAGGGCCCTTAACAAAAGGCTGTTAACATGGTCATGTAATGTAATGTTTAACTCAGTATTCTTATTCTTATTACTTTACCTGTCCTGTGTAAGTTGCTTCTGGTGAGAGAAGTTGAAGCTCATGCTTTATCTTCTATATGTCAAACATTGTGGCCATCCATAGCTGAGTGGTTAGTGAGCCTGCCAAGGGAACCAGATCCCTGGTTGTCACAGGTACGATTCCAGGCCAGGTTAGCAATGTGTAACTTGCAGTGTCCCTGAGTAAACACCCAACCCCTGTTTTCTCCCTCCTCCTCTTATTATTTTCTCTGGAATTCTTTTGAAAAAGTGCTAGAGTTTATAGGCTATTAAACTTGTGTTATTAAAAAAATATATATATATATATTTTCAAATAATTAAAAGCTAAAATATAGGAAACAAAACATAAGGGAGTATTTATTCGCGACCCCTAGAAATTGGTCCGCGACCCGCATATGGCTCCCGACCCAGGGGCCTCAAACTGGGGTTTGCCTGGGGCCTCCAAATCGCTAAGCACGGCCCTGGTTGAAATAACGTTTTATTAATTAACATAACATGTCCAGGTTGCAGCTTAAAACAGAATCACACGAAATCCCACGCCACGCTATATTCCCAGAGACAGAGTAGGCCTATATCTAATGCCACGTCACAATCAATTTCACCACAAATCATACAACCTGGTTTGGCATTTGGTAATGCAACACTGTCACCTAGTGTACGCTAACGTTACGTGCACGTATTATAAAACACACACAACCAGATTATTGCACTCTGTCAAATTCTCATTAGTAGCTACTGCTGGGTTATAACAAATGGCTTTATAACAACTGGACACAACTGCTGGCTTAAAAAGATGAATACATTCGTTGTTGTCATGGTGGTCTGTGGCGTGGAGAGTGTTATGACTGAAACAACCAGCAGGAGGTGGATTTGTGCCGAAACAAATTTAAAACTTTAGAAAACACTTACCAGTATACAGAGGATTTGTTTTGTGCCTGACAATTCAGATTACTATAAATGCTATTAGCCTATTTTAGATATTTAGGCCTACTGTACTATTGAATAATTACCTGCTGGTAAAGCAGCTTAGCACACAGCCCAATGTTTACAAGTTCTGGTACAAGCTGGTTCATTGCATTCCATTATGTAGATTAGAACGCGAATGATCCTATGTATCTATGTGTACAGCATACTTTATTTGTTTACGTTTATTTACCGCCTAATGTTCGAAGGCTCTAACGAGGATAACAGCAAAATGGATTTACCAGGAGTGGGGTTCGAACCCACGCGGACATACGTCCATTGGATCTTAAGTCCAACGCCTTAACCACTCGGCCATCCTGGTTCATGCCTTTTCCTCAGACGTTTTTAGTTTATTTTCGTTAACATACTGCACGTTTCATTGACTGTGCACGGAAAGCACTTTTCTGTGTAGCGTAGCAGCAAATGCCACATTGTAAACAACTAATGTAAACGGTAACGGATGGATCTACTGCTCATTGTTCTATTCTCCGCCTAGGCGACGAGTCGTAGTCATGCGCATAAACCTAAAGTCTAATTTTACCATACCATGCATATCCATGAGTTGCTATTAGCTAGCTGCTGCTGCTAGCAGCAGTTTTGCACGAGTCCTGGATGAGAGTATCGACGTTAACTTAAATAACTACAAGCTAGATACACAAAACAAATCAATGTAGTATCTTTGCGTTGTAACTGGCGTGAAAATACATGTAGCCTAATTTCCAATTTCCCCAAATCCGTTTAATAAACTGAAATATAATACAGAACTTCTGGGGGAAATACGAATGGAACAGCCTGCAGGAGACTTCCAAACGCAATACACGCGTAAAGTTGTCTTGACTTGACTTGCATAGCGTCAACAACATATGGCGGACGGTACGAAACAGTAAACCGACTCAGAGTCACCTATTAATAGACACCCAATTAAAACGACACAGTGAAAGTGTGATGCCTTGAAGCATCTCTGCCCTCTTCTGATAGAAACCTAGGAGGCAAAATTAGCATATCTCGCCCAGATTGCTTGAAAGTGGCCTTTGTATTTTGATGTTATGCTTTTGAAACTGATATTATCCTAGATAAAGTACTATGTTCTATCCGTCTGTCTTTCAATGTTATATGAGATACTTAAAGTGTGGTTCCTGTGGAAATAAGCCTCGGCTTTCTAGGATCTCCTTTTAGTTGACCTTGTACCAGTGATTTGTACTGTCATGAAACTGTACTTTTTTCTATTGCAAACTTCTAATAAATTCTTCAATCAATCAATCAATCAATCAATCAAAAGTGCGAAATCACATCAGAAATGTCATGAACCCAGGGCCCAGTCAACAAGACAAGACAAACTATAAAGCATAGAGAACAATTAAGTCCTTCAAATAAACTACCATCCAGTTAAACGTCACACCTCCTCGCCTAAAGTCTGCTATTATATGTTTTTAGCATCCAAGAGAAACAGAATAACACCCCTAAAAGTAGGAAGTGTCTATCAACAAGAAATGGCACAGTCCTTTTATTACCAGTGTGCCTTGTGGACTGGTATGGAATAAAATGGTGTAATAATGGCCTTCTGGAATCCACTTACCGTCTTAGGCCTACCATTTATATTATTATATATAAATAGTATGATGTTATATTTAATCTATAATCGACTGAATGTCTGGAACTAATCCTCTACATTTGGTGAGGTTTAATTAAGCTTGAGGATTGGCTGCATTTTCAAGATTCAAGCTTCACACATGACATTTCGGCCACCCAGACTATAAATATACAGGTAGGCCTAAGACACAAGCGGTTAACTCAATGGGTGCCAGAGGGCAAAATGGCTCCTAGGGGTGCAAGGATTTTGTTATTTTTCTTCACCTTTTCATGAAAAAAACAATATTTTGGGGGGGGCCCACTGATAGATCACACAAACAGACAAAGTCTTTGTGATTCAGTGGGAAAATAATTTTGTCAATCGGACAAACGGTTCCAGAGTTACGGCAGAATGAATCAACCCTAATCCAGCATTGTTTACAATGGAGTGTTTTTTCACACACAGCCACAAGGGGGTGTGGCGCACACACATGCACACACTAGAGGTCTTCTCGGGTCCAATTTTAACTACCTGAACCCAAATGGACCTGTGGAAAATGGAGCCGGACCCGTCTATTATTTGGAATATGAGAACCGTTACCCGACTATAGCCTCGAGAAGTGATTAATCCAAACTGAAAGGCCCCGCCTGTTATTATAAAAATTTGATCCGATACCCGGGCAGCACGGGGCGGGCGCAGCGAATCTCTCCGCAAGTCTCTCCGCGAGTCTCTCCGCGAGTCTCTGGCCAATAGCATGTGTTCTCCTCCCCCCACCCCCCTCTGCTCCTCTGCTCAGCGCAGAGAACGCTGCTGCGTCATGACGTCAACACATTCGGTGTGACGCTCTCTGCACTCTGATTGGTTAGAGAAATTCTACACTTCCTCCAAAAGTGATCATAACGCGATCGCCCAGGCTTCTTTTTCTTCCTATCGCCAAAAGAAGCCTGGGTTTCCGAGGCTACCCGGGCACGGCGGGCAGAGATGTGGGAACCGGAGCCGAGATCCGAAATGACCGAATGTCGACGTTATTATGAAGAGGTGTAAATATTATTTCTTTCTTACCGTTGCATGTTTCTGCTCGCCCCTGAACATTAATGTATTTCCCAGTCAATAATTCGGACAGGAACAATAAATCCACATTTTCTTTAGATGTGTAATCTTTCTTCTTAGCCATTGTTAATGATAATCCACTGTTAATTTATGTCGCAGCAGAGGATATTGTTTTGTTTATCATTACAACTAGTGTTAAAGGACTTCCTGACAAGTCACGTGACGCAGCAAGGCAGCCAATAGCACTGACCGGAGGAGAAAAAAGGGGGGTGCGGGGGTGATTTACAGATGTAAGAGCCAATCGCCGGGTCCATTTGGTATCATGGAACCACTGTTTTCCCGGTCAGAGAACCGGGGAACCGGCGCACTCCATAGTAGCACCGCACCGCACCGAGGTTAAATGCTCATAAATGGCCACGTTACCTGGCTCGGACCGAGTCGGATCCCGGGTAATTTTGGATCTCGGACATGCCCGAAGATCTCTAGCACACACATCCCACATGGTAAGATCAGCATTTTTTGCCATTAAAAAAAAAATATATATATATATATTTTTTAAAATTATTATTATTATTATTATTTTTTCAAAAGACTTCAAAAGTCGTAGTTATGATACCGATACTGGTATCGGATCGGGCTCCGATATTGCCTTATTTGGTCATATCGGTATCCACGAGTACACCAGTCAACTCGCTCAATGAGATTTTGTTATGGGATATCATATCGGCAAGGAGAAAATGGTATCGTAACATCCCTAAAACGACGTCATTGGCACCTGGGGACCTAGAGGGCGAGGTCGCGCCAATTCTTGGCTATCTGGCCAGTGATGTATATGGGACCAGTTACTCATATATGGAGACCCCTGCATGATAATCAAATCAAATCAAATCAAATCAAATCAACCTTTATTTGTATAGCACATTTACAACAGCAGAGCTGACCAAAGTGCTGAACATGATAAAATCAGTAATACAGAAACAACAATACCTAAAATGCAATGATAGTCAACAATGTTATGTCAAAACATGCCCATATATGGGCATTACCAAATATGGGCATTCCCAGATATGTCCTTAATATTGATAACATAATATCCCTAATAATGTCCTTAATATCGATAATATAGGAATCTCCATATATGGGTCTCCGGCATATGACCATTATATTATGGTAGTATAAATGTATGATGCCCGAATTCTGACATCATAAAATCTCTTGCTATATGACGTTCATCATTTTGATGGGGACCACAATCGGCTTTGTATCTAAAAATCGCACCTGTGAATTTGAGGTATCAAACATGACACATGTGCATATCTCCTTGTATGAAGGGCCATTCTGTCTGTGACGTTAGTTATCTCCATACATGGCTTGCATAGTGTCAACACATTCACAGCTTTCTCAGAGAACCACATGTAGACTGAACTGAAGGCATTTCCTCTTCCTCATTCTGCTGAGGGAGGCTGACTGGAGAAAGACATGTGGATTGTCTCATTCTTTTATTCCTGTTTTAACAGGTTTGTTCTACACCAATGCAGTCTGAAACTGCATACAGTTGTTTCTGAAGCTTTTATTTGCTTTTGAGATGGTTTTTTTCTGAAGCTAATGTGTAAATTTGAGTGACTTTGTTACCAGGTCTGAACAGTTGTTTTTTTCTGTAGGCCTCCAGGTCATTCTTTGTATTAATTTAGAAGTGTTAGAAACGATTTTTGGGTATTATATTGAATGGGAAGTGGTTTTGTATATTTTTTTGCACTTTAAGCGTTTCAGCTAAAAACGTTTTCCAATGCCTATAATTATTCAGGCTGTGAATCAATAAATATTCCTGATTCTGTGGAGGGAGGCTGACTGGAGAAAGACAATCGTGGATTGTCTCATTCTTTTATTCCTGTTTTAACAGGCAATGCCAGGGCTTTCCAGCAGCACATTCTTATCTACTTATGAGTCTTCGACCTGAGACCTGTAAGGGTCGATTCACACTGTAATAAGGAGCCTAACTAATTTCGGTTCGGCAATGTCCAGACTCCAGACCCAAATATGGGTTTCCCCTCCCGGTTCGGGGGGGCGTCAACTGACTAAACTCGGCTCCACGGTGCTGCCGAAATGTTGTGACCTCCCGACTTAATTTCGGTACTCAGCGGTGTCTTCTCGTTCATTCAGCCCGACTCCAAGTTCATATGCTCGGCTGTGAAGCCAAGGAAACAGCGGTTGTTTGGAAGGGAGACACGCCGACTTCCAATGCTTGTGTGGCCGTGTATTGAGCGTCGCAGAGCGGATACATTGTCCGCTGGTTCTCGCTGACTGGAGACGAGAGTGATGGACTGGACTGCACTGGGAGGCGCACACACACACACACACACACACACACACACACACACACACACACACACACACAGCGTATCGCTAATCGCCGACCGTTTTAAAGAGAAAAGAAGAGCTTAAACACAACTTTGCTAGTGTTCCGTGTTGATAGGTTTTCCACGACAAGTTATGACTGTGTGATGGCATGCATGCAGCAAGAGAGGCGGCACGTCTATAACGTGAGCTTGTAGATTAAATGTTTTGACAATGCTCGAGCGTTTGTGAGTGTGAGTGAGAGAGAGAGAGAGAGAAGAGACCCCGTAACTGGTGCTGCTGCCTGCTGGAGCTGCTACTCACTGGACCTCCAGTCATTCAGCGTGCAGCGTGAGGGCCAGTCAGATATGTATCCGCCCTGCAACGCTCATTCATCGGACACAAACGTTGTCATGCCATGGACCTATATTTACTAGCGACTTCGGCACTAGCCGTTAATAAAGTATGAATGGACTCCCCCCGAACTTAAATAATTTCGGGTCGGGGAGCCCTCCCGAACCGAAATTAGTTAGGCTCCTTATAAGAGTAAGAAACGACCCTAACATGACCAACACTGACATCATTAACTCTACATCAGCCGGATCTCCATATATGGCTATGGCTGACTCGTTCTGACATCACCAGGATGACTCGTCCAGCTCAGAGGAAGGGTATAAAGAGAATGCACTTTCCTAGTAGCACAGATCCAACAACGCACCGCAGGATCTCCAACAGAACGCTTCTCAGTACAGGACCGACAACATGACACGGACAC
The DNA here is from genome assembly GCF_963921795.1 of Nannobrachium achirus. Classification (NCBI taxonomy): domain Eukaryota; kingdom Metazoa; phylum Chordata; class Actinopteri; order Myctophiformes; family Myctophidae; genus Nannobrachium; species Nannobrachium achirus. The sequence continues at coordinate 44,166,907 of NC_137823.1, forward strand.
AAGACACAGACCTCTTCATGTCAGACTGACGGTCTGTTAGCACTTGAGTGATGTCAGACGCAGTCCAGAGCTCAGGCAGCCTATATAAGATGTTCCAAGGTGTTTGAATAGCACACTACTGTCATAGACAGATCACAGATAAACGTATCTTCACCGTTCTTTACATACTAACAGGGACGGTTGGGATACTCTGATGTCCAGAAGGATATTGGGTGAAGTTGTAGTTCACATAATATTCAAGTAGAGAGAAAGGGACCTTCTGAACAATAATGTTAAATTCTAGACCTCCCCTTCGGTGGAGGAATTGTCCCAGAATAGGCCAGCCTGTAGCAGGTAGATTCCTACCAATGAAGACTATGCTGGGTCCCAATTATAATGACAAAGTTCCAGAAGACAATCAGTTCCATCCATGCATGCTGTCAAACTATTTAAAAAGCCTTAAAGTTCAAATGGGCCTGCTCGTTGACTTGACAAATACTACTCGCTTTTATGACTGTAATGACATTGACAAGGAAGGCATCAAATATGTGAAACTTCAGTGTAAAGGACATGGGGAGTGTCCCTCATTGGAGACCACCGAGAAGTTCATCGGGATGTGTAAAGACTTTCTGGAAGAGAATCCCACAGAATTAATTGGTGTCCACTGTACGCACGGCTTCAATCGGACAGGTTTCCTGGTGTGTGCGTTCTTGGTAGAGAAGATGGATTGGCGCGTCGAAGCAGCTGTAGCTGGCTTCGCCAAGTCCCGTGCCCCAGGGATCTACAAGGGACAATACCTTAAGGAGCTGTTCCGACGCTATGGCGATGTGGCAGACATGCCCCCTTCCCCACCACTGCCTGAGTGGTGCTTCGACGATGCCTACGATAACCAATACGAGGATGGCAACGTGATTGGCCAATTAGGTCCCGACTGGATCCTGGAAGGTGTCACGGTGAAGGGTGTCACACAGGTCACCACTCAACCCAAACTGGGGGAGATTCAGAGCACATGTCAGCAGTTCACTGAATGGGATAGGTCTGGTTTTCCTGGCGCACAGCCTGTGTCCATGGACAGGAGGAACCTCTACTTTTTGGAGCAGAAACCATACAAGGTCAGCTGGAAAGCTGACGGCACACGCTACATGATGTTAATCGCGGGGAAGAATGAAGTGTACATGGTCGACAGAGACAACACAATCTTCCATGTATCCAACCTCGAGTTCCCTTTCAGCCAGGATCCATGTGTCCACCTATCCAACACCTTACTAGACGGGGAGATGGTCATCGATAAAGTGGGCGGCCAGCCCATCCCCCGCTACCTGATTTACGACATTGTCAAATTCAATGGGCAGCCTGTTGGCCAGTGTGATTTCAATACCAGGCTGTCATGCATTAACAACGAGATCATTTATCCCCGGATGGAGAAGATAAAGACAGGGAAAATTGACAAAGCCAAGGAGCCCTTCAGTGTCCGAAAGAAGGACTTTTATGATATTCACCAATCACGCAATCTCCTGGGAGGCAGCTTCATATCCCAGGTCAGCCATAAAGTGGATGGGCTTATCTTCCAGCCATGCGGGAGATACAAACCCGGGATGTGTGATGATATCCTCAAGTGGAAGCCTCCAAGTCAAAACTCAGTAGACTTTCGCCTCAAGATCACCAAAGTGGGAGGAGAAGGGCTGCTCCCTCAGATCGTGGGCCAGCTGTATGTGGGCAGTTCCAAAATGCCCTTCGCGCAGATGAAGGCCTCCAAGGACCTGAGACAGTACGACAACAAGATCATCGAGTGCACCTTCAGGAACAACACCTGGGTCTTCATGAGACAGAGGACAGACAAGAGTTTCCCCAACTCCTATGTTACAGCGATGGCTGTGTGGAACAGCATCCAGCATCCTGTCACAAAGGACATGCTCTTAGAATTCCTGGGCCGCTGTCCCCAGGGAGTACAAACACAGAACCGGAAACACCCACCTGAGCCAAACTCATGCCCTCCTCCTCCAAAGAGACCCAATCATGCTATAATGTAGACACGGGCCCCAAGGGCCCTTCTGGACTGGACTGTTCTGTTCCACAGTTGCAGTATACTATACATACTTCCCCCCTCCCCTTCGAAGGTATCTTTTACCAGCCATTTTCAGGTTGAGGCTCTATTATTGATTGTTGGAGATTCTTGAAACTTTTAATGCTATTGTTCTTAACCTGTTTCCGCCTGAATTTACTGTAGAATTATGTGTGGGACACATCCGGATAACAGCAGACATACAAGCTCACGTTGCGTTGCAGGTGCAGCCGCTGTGAGCTTGTAGATCACACTCGCGCAATGCACAATGGGACGTTGGAAACTTGTGGATAACATGATGCTCTATGAATGTTTTTTTGGGGGGGTTTGTAATTTAGCTGAACGTAGCTTGATCATGATGACTATTTATCACCAGTGAAAAAGTTTTGACTACATGTGCACATGAATCTTTCTGTAAAAATATGGGGATTAAATGTCATCTGTGCTTCTTCAAGTACTGTCGGTACAGGGGTGAGGGATAGAATGAAGAGGGAGGGATTGGTTTAAAGGGAGGAGTATTGTATCAGTTACCATGACAGTTAACTTAAGGGATAAGTTGTTATCTGTTGAGTTATATGGACAAGGACTGACAGATTTAACGCCAGGGCTCCACTGCAGCCATCAGGCGTCGCATCATGTTCAACGCAGGGAATGTTCCCTTTTGAATCAATGAAGGGTTCATTACCAGACGTTGGCCTGCGTTCAGTGACGGAGTCCAATCTCAAAATTCACCCAGGTTAGTTTTTTGACGTCATGCGACGCCGGCATGACGCCTGATGGCTGCAGTGGAGACCTGGCGTCAGACAGATACTCTGCTCTCCTTTCTCCCAAGCTTTTGATTGATTGATTGATTGATTGATTGAAGACTTTATTAGAAGTTTGCATAGGAAAAGGTACAGTTTCATGACGGTACAGTTCACTGGTACAAGGTCTACTAAAAGGAGATCCATGAAAAGACTAAGCTTATTTCCACTGGAAACCATTGAAGTATCTCATATAACATTGAATGACAGACAAATAGAACACAGTACTATGCAGTAGATATGTAAAGAAAAACAAAAAAGAAAACAGTAAGTCTAAACAAACAGTATATACAAAGAAGGGGCAGGGGAGGGTAGGGTTGGGCTAGGTTCATTTTTTTACCAGTTGCGAACGGCTGCTGCCTGTAAGTGGTTTTTCAGGGCAATTTTAAAGGATGCTAGTGATCCACACTCCTTTATGGCCTTCGGTAAGGCTTTCCACATTTTGGTGGTATAGCAGAAAAACGAGTTTGACTCTTTGTTGGTTTTGACTCTGGGATGGAAGTGATCTGTGGCGCTGCCTCTGGTGTTGTAATTATGGACATCCTTAATGTTTATAAAGTATTTTGACAGGTACTTGGGTATCATAGTGGTGTAGTGTATCTTGTACGCGGGAGAGTGGAGTTCAATCCCAAAACGGTGCAAAAACTCATAGGCCAACATTATGTTTGCAAAGTAACTAGAAAGATGCAGCATTATTTTATTAAAATCCGGCCTTACAACCCGGATAACATCACTCAAAAGGTTTACAAATATGAAACACGACACATGTGCATATCTCCTTGTATGGGCTGTTCTGTCTGTGACGTTAGTTATCTCCATACATGGAGATTTGTGCTTATGCATATACATACATACATACACACACACAAAGCCAGACGTACCGGTAGGAACGGTTAGCACGGTTATTCAATTCAATTCAATTCAATTCAATTCAATTCAATTCAAGTCAATGCCATTCCATTCCATTCCATTCATTGACTTCCATAATAAAATGTAATAATTAGAAAAGTATAAAATGTGAAAATTGTGGAGGTATGTGGCCATTTGGCATGTGTGTGTACAAGAACTTAAATGGCACTGATTGGTCCAGTGGTTTGTGAGATTAGCTCCAGGCACAGAGACGGAGACACACATACACAGAACATTTCAGTGTAAAAGCTGAAGGTACAAGTGACATGCCCTTGATTCCCCTTGTAAGCCATCACCAGTGTTTTGTTCTTGACAGACATACCATTTCGGCTGACCAACCATGTGGTCCCGGACCGGTCCTTAAAGAGTCTCCCTCTAACTAAGGGTGGTGAATGATGTTTCAGTTGAATGACGTATGCACAGAACAGGATAACACCAGGCAGTGTCACATGGCAAGTTCTGAACTTTATTAGCACACAGATAATATATTGGACACATGACATGACCAAAAGAAGGATAAGAACGGAATGAATAGGCATAGAACACACATCTTGTATTATTGTGCACATACATCAGTCTATCTGATAAAGTAGTCGATGGTCATCCTATCAAGGGTATCAATTAGGCTTGCACAGATGAGGGATACAGTATGGCTTGTGAAAGAATTTGAACATTTGAAGAGTTGACAGACTCTATACTACTATATACTAGCAGCAAAGTAGTAACAGAAGTTGTCATAATTAAAAACTAATATTCGTTTATTAGATAACTAACTAATAAACGTAAACCTTTTCACAGTATACCTGTGCACATACTAGTGTGGATGAGAGAAAAGGGATTCGGAGATTAATTTGATACATTTCATCCATTCATATTTTTCCTTGCAACCACCTACATCACAATTGATAATTATACCATATTTTTAGATATCCTTGCAATAAACGTGGAAGACAAAATGCTAAGCTATAGGCCTACTGTATTTGTTCTTCAGTATTGCACTCAGAACAGTATTGCTAGACTAAAATTAAAAAGTAAGAATAGAAATGACGCATCTCCCTTAATGTCCAAAGTTTTCACAGTTCCTCATGTGACTCATTAGAAAGAATCTGGAAGAACCTGTTGAATTATGTGTTTCCCCATTGTAGAAAATGCTGTGTGCTTCCTTGAACAAACCACCTTTACAGTACGTTATTCTTCAGCTGGAAAGGGCAACTCTATGGGCCCTATTTTCTCCATTACTTACTCCTTATCCCTAAACTCCTAAGCTTTCTTGGGTTTAAATCCTATTAGTAGACTTTGTATCTTAACTGTACTGTCATGCTTTTCCTGTGCAAACTTCTAATAAAGTATTCAATCAATCAATCTCCCAAGATGGGACAGCAGTGTCAATTTCTCATTTCCGAATCATTTTCTGATGTTTCCTTTTTCTATCCACATCTAATTTCTACTTCTGCTCTTTTGAGAGCAAAGTGACAAGTCCATTTAAACATGATCATAAGTTGGATTCATCTTTATATTACAAAAGAGTAAGTGATCTACTTCCGGGTCATGTATCGCTAACTTAAATACCAAACCACTTGGCCAAGATGTACTACATATGTACTAAATATAGCTTAAAAATTCAAACACCCATGTCATCTTTGCAAGATGTCGTTTCCAAACCTCTGTATACAGTTGTATTCGTTATTACCCTCATATTTTGCCTCTGTATAAAATAGTCCGCCGGTCAAATATGTCCGACCGGAAACGTGCGCTGCGGCACAATAGTTCCGCCACAATAGTTCCCCCCCCAATCTTTTTTTTTTTTTTACGTTTTTTTTTCTTTCCTTTTTTTCCTTTTTTTTATACTTTTTTTTTTGTTTTTTTATTTTTATTTATTTTTGTTTTTTTAATTAGATGTGAGCGGCCCGAAGGGCCGCGACCCTCTAGTTTGCTACACTTTAAGATTCGCTCCCCGTCAGCCCTTCTCACCCCAGTCCTCAACTCCTTTCATCATTATTTCCTGACTCTCCAACTTGTCGCTCTGCCCTCTTGTAGGCAAAAGTAATATTCTTAAAACAACCATCACTCAAGTCAAGTGCAAATGTTGTTTGTTGTTTGTTCAACAAAGATAGTTCTTTTTTAATAGGCTATTGAGTCTTGGCCTTTCTGGGGCCATAAAAAAAAAATTGCGCACACATTTCTTCTCAATTCCAATTTTTGTATTCCTCTTTGGATCATGTTTATTTCATATTTATTTTCATTTTGTTGATGAAATTACGTTAATTGACAATACATGCTGATTCAATTAAAGTGTGTTGTTTATTCATATAATGTTTGTTGTGTTCTCCAACACGAAAGCCAGGGACAGCACGTCAGACATGGGTTTTTCCTCTTGTACACTAGGGCCCTCTTAATATCAACAATGATCTTCTCAGTATAATGCTGTGTGCCACAGACATTAGCCTCAATACTGTTAAGCGTGGATGCCTGGCTCTCCACCAGCATGGCCATGTTTAGGAACAGATCATGGATCTCTACCATCCTAGCCTCTAGCTCTACCAGCTCCTTGTGTCTGCGTTTGAGCTCACTTAGGGCATACCGTGACGTGCGCCCACCATCTGTCTGCACGCTGGTGGACAGTTCAGCCCAGCCTTCTCCCCCTTTATCCACCATCATGTCTAGCTGCTCATCACTTATGTCATTACCCAGAATGGATGCTTGCCTCTGGATTCGCTCACGACATGTATCTCTCTGAGTCTCCTCAGCCTTATTGTAGTCGGCCATGACGGAATGGAAGGCATGGGTCAGGGCCGCATGCTGGGTGCGTGCAATGCGGCTAGCAGCGGAGCTGGGACCTTCCTTTTCATCCAGCTGGCGACTTTGGTCTCCCAGGGCCTGGAGGCGGGCATAGAGGGCCTCGCCTCGTTGGTGAATCTTTCTGGCAATGGAGTCGGAGTCCTGTTTGAGGAGAGTGAGGCGACGCACGGTGGTGCCTAAGCGCTCATTGTGGCTGTGCAGGCGCTCCACCTCCAGGCTGAGGAGGGAGATCTCCTTGCGCATGGAGTGGGCCTCCACCAGGATCTGGTCAACGACAGAGGAGCCCTGAAACACCACTGCCTCATGGGAGAGACTCACATTGTCTTCATCACACTCTGGTCTATGAAGGTCAGGTTCATTGTCGTCTTCCTCCTCACGAATGGCCTGCAGTGTCACCAGCCTGTCTCGCATCCTGCTTCTAAGACATGGGGATAATGAGAAAGAAAAAACAAAACTATTCAAACACACCAATGAAATACACATAACTGAAGCTATTATAAAGTCAATTATAGATTTTCTCGCAATTTTGTCTAATCAATATTCAGTAAGTAACTTCAAGTGTTCCCCCTTAGAAAATAAGGAGGAGGAAATAATATTGGAACCCTGGTCCCACTGTCCATCAGGGGTTTCTTAGTTAATGAGTGTTATATAATGGGCTGAGGTTCAATATACTCAAGGAATGAAAACAGTGACACATGAAACCTAGACAGACAATCATGTGCATTTTTCCGGCCTGTCTGTGATTTGAGACAATGGTAGCAGTTCTAGCTGATTATGATCACAGGAATCCAACAAGGAACAAGGAAGCATCACCAGAAAATGACTTTCCTCTGAGACATTAGCAGAGAGCAAAAGACTACATGTAAATTAAGTATATCGATATATTTTATAGCAATACTTTTACCAGGGGCTGCTTTCCCTCTCTGTTATTCATCTTTTACTATCCTCACAAAGCGTAACCAGGGGTCAGCAACCTCTTTGAAATGAAGCGCCATGTTTTTATTTTCCAGACAGTCAGTGTGCCATGTCAACATTCATTTTAACACCCCTTCAAACATTCAGACATAATTTGATTGTCAGGACATTGTTATAACGATCATTAGACTCCTATCTCCCCAACTCCCTCCCCAGTCCAAGTTCAGATTTACTGAATATAGAATTATGTGCAGGATGTAATTTGCTATAACAATATTTGATTTTAAAATGAAATCCTCTCTCACACGCTTCTGCCAGTGTCCCAGTGATCACCCTGTGCCAATGTTGGCACCCATTGCCTACCCCTGGCGTAGAGGAAATAGGGGAAATTTGTTTTCTCAACAGATTCAGTGGAAGTTATTTTAAAGTGTGAGTAAAAGTAAATGTATGAATAACATAATAGTGAAATGTGTTCCTATTAACTGATTTCAAGCCATCATGACAATTACATTATCAGGACCTAGTAAGCCGGTAGATTAATTGCACCCAGGTGTATCTACCTACCACACATGGTACTAAATTAAATGAAATTCAATAGGGATAATATGAAGTTGAATAAAAACATCCTACCTCAATAGAAAGACAGCCAAAAAGTAAAATAAATGTATCTCCTGGTCGTGTCGGATTCATTCAGTCCAAGGCACTTCAAAAAGCATCTTTTTACTGTTAGGCAAGTTGCTCTGTGCAGTGCTTGTGGTATCTGATAACCGCCCCCTTTCCAGATGACAACCATGAGCCTTCCCACTTACACGTCAAGCATAAGGAAGTACAGAAGTTATTTAGTCTAACCATAAGAATCCTAGCGTACTTATTCTGGGAGCGACCATTCCACAAAAACAGGAGATCTACAAGCTCAAAAGCACATTGCAACGCGACACATTGTGAGCTTGCAGATCGGCTATTTTCAGCAGCAATATTTGGTAGAGGGAAAAAGGTAGGTGGGGCTAGTATAGAGACCCCTGCATGGGGGGACACTGGTCAACAAAGTATTATGTGGTTAATATCAGTTCATTTGCACATCATGTTACAATAAATTAGTAATTCAATGAAACATGATAATGTGTACAACAGGGCTCGAGGAAGCTTGAATGGCTTTCTCCCAGAAAGTAAATAAATCAGAAACAGAATAAAATCAAATCGTTTTTTTTTTTTTTTTTTTTTTTTTTATTTATCGGTTTTACAGTTCAATCCAAGAGAAATGTATTGAATTATTCTTATACAGCAGGTGACACAAAATGTACATGACTGCAATAATACGATCAGATAACAAATTAATACCAGTTAAACAATCCCTGCAAAATACCAAGACTGATGTCATGTGCCGAAAACAGATGTTGCTGGCATTACTGAAGAGAGAGGCAATGGTACTTATGAGGGATTTTTTGAATGTGGAATTTGCCTTAGGGTTATATACTTTGGAAGTATATTGTTGCTGTCTGGCAGAAACCTTGTATCTCCATGTTTCAACTGTATAGTTTCCTTTTGTAAATTAATGCCCCGCTTCATCATACTACTGTGTCACACAAAGGTAGCATAAATAGTCAGTCTACAAGCTCAGCTTGTAGATCATCCTATTTTGGTATTTTATTTATTTTTATTTTAACTTGAAAGTGGTCAAGTGTCTGAGGATTTTATGAATATTTAACTAATGAAATGTATTAACAAAAGCTTGTGACTAAATATTAACTACATTGGATCCATTGGAACACTGGATCTGAAAAGTAAAGGCCTGTCCATACTGTCTCCGACCACCCAACTTTTCGTCTGAAAGGTCTGGTTCAACTGCAAAATTACGTCACTCGCAACTTTTGAAAAGCATTACCCCAAATTTCAGTTCGGAAAGCTGCACGTCAGAAAGTCGGATCTTTCCGACGAAAAGTTTGGTGGTCGGAGACAGTATGGACAGGCCTAAGTTTTGGACATACAAGGTTTTCACCCGGCAGCGACAATACAAATGTAGACGATTTGTGCAGGACAAGACTTTATCTAGAATGGTTCCAGACCAGACGAATCAATCTGCCATTGCAAAATAAAATAATAATGCAATGATAATAATTGCCCTACACAGTGATATTTGTCAGCCAAGCCAGGCTAGACATCATCTAGACAAAACCTTATTTTACTGTCAGTCTCTCAAGTAACAATCTTCGGTTCTGACATGCAATGCAATATAGATATATTCATAATTGTACAGCTAACTGTAAAATTCAGATGTCGTCAGATAAGTTTCCAATGACTGAAACCTTTAAAACTGATGTATACTTTACTTTACATACAGTACATGTTGAATTTTACAGCAAGCTAAAACCACCCAGTAGTAACTTTAAGCTACTGTAAAACAAATTACAAAACGGGTTACGGTATATTCAAATATGATTTGACCCAAATCTGTTTCACATCTGAGGATATATTGACATAGCATGACTTCATAATTTTCTAGTAAAGTGCAACCTGTTACTTCTGATTTATTCACAAGAAAAAGCTATTAGTGTCTTTTCACGATATGCTTCCAGCAAAGTTCATGTTGCAGATTTGTTATGTGATACCTCAAAAGGCCTACTTATTTTTCCTGACAGCACTGGTATTCCCTCACCCCAATGCCTTTACTCTATCTGTCTCATTTGTAACACGGGAAGCAGCCACAAAACATTTTCTTAAAGGGGTTGTTCTTGTCATGGCGTTTGGCTTTGCTAAGTTTGACCAAAACATCCTGTATTGCCATGTCAGTCTCCTGGACATTGGTTTGGATTGTGGTCATCATGGGGCCCTGCTCCTCCACCAGCATTGCAATGTCCAGGAAGATGTCATGGATGCTCTGAATACGGGATTCCAGGTCTAATAACTCCTGGTGGCGTTTCTCTATCTGGTTCAAGGCTGAGCGAGCTGTTTTACCTTCGGTCACAATGTTCTCATTAAAGATGTTCCATTGGCCTGTCTCAATCATTTCCTCTACCTCGTCTCCAGTCACCTCCCGCCCCACTATCTCCATCTGCCTCTGTATGTGTGCCTTGCAGCCCTCTCGATGGTTCATCTCCACCTCATTGTAGTCGAACATGGCATCACGGAAACTATTGCTGAGGCAGGCATACTGCGTTCTGGCTATCCGTGTAACGGCAGCATTAGAACCATGCTCTTCTCCCAGGTTGTGGGCTGTGTTATCCATTTCCTTTAATCTTGTCAGGATGCCCTCAGCCCGTGTTTTGATATCTCCAGCGATGGCATTAGAGTCCCTCTTGATGGTGCTCATGCGGGTGGTGGCAGTGAGCACGCGGGAGTTCTGCTCACGGAGTCGATTGACATCCAGCCGAATGAGCTGAACCTCTCGGTGGATGTCCTGGGACTGGTCAAATACCGCCTCCATGGCAGGACTGTTGTCAAACACCACCGCCTCGTGAGGCAGCTCTTCCTCCAGGTCCACATTGCTGAAGGTGTCAGAGACGACTGACTCTGCATATTCCATCTGTTCCACATGGCCACTGGACAGCTCCTGCAGGTGGCTCAGTCTGTCCCTCATGGCCGGGCTATAGGAGACAGAGACGGGTAGATGGTGGGGGTTAGAGATACAGGGAATTTTCATTTTCTCTCTCTGTCTCTCCTCTCACCTATATACAAGAAGAAAACAATTTGAAGTCACAACTCTTTTTCTAACAAAAAACACATTGTAGAGATGTGATGTTAGACTGTTAGTAGACACATATTAAAGGTCACATCACATATGGAAACTACTTTCAAACATGACTTGTGTTGCTGGCACAAAACCACAGTTTAAATGACCACAAATTGTGAAAAGCTGTCTCACCTGTTCTGAGATTCCCTTCCATCATTATAGCCTAACACACCCAGGCAGCGCCGGTCACATTTCTAACTAATTCTCAGTCCTTGCCTAACAAGTTCTTCTCACTGAGATGCATGTACCAGGCCAAGACTATCATTTAACTTATCTTTCAGAAGCTGATCAAATATTTTGCATTATAGAAAATAAATGAAGTTACGAGCAATAGGCTAGGAACATCCTAATAGGCTTCCAGGGTAATTGGCTTCCAGTAGGTAATTTTAATGGCCTAAACCAAAAATATCAGAACTGACTCCATAAATCTCTACACATTGTTGTTTCAATCTTGTTCTGACAAAGATCAGAAGGATTGAATTCATAAAAACATAACCTACTAATTAAAGCATACTTGGGCTACTTTTGCAGTGTAGTAGGGGGGGCACCTGCCAAAATGCTAGACACACAGGCATACCAAAGCAATTACAGTTCTTGTCAGTTGAACGATGAAAACCATTTCATTAGTCTACTTCATAACAGCTAGCAACATACAAATTGTCATGGGTATCCTATGCACCTTACCTGTCGTGCTTTAATCTCTACCAATATCGATCGGTTTATTCCTGATCAGCTTGCGTGGTGCCTTCGCAACATCCAGACTTCTGTGATTTGAGCGCAACTGACTGATGTGGTTGACTGGATGCGAGGACTAAGAAATGTTTCCAAACACAGCCCTGCTATCTTTGGCGTGCAAATGGAATTTGTGTTGGCAGTGAATTGCCGTCATGCGACAATGTTTATGTGACTCAGGAATGAAGCCGAGTCAGTTTGGTCCCGCTCTGACGTTCAACAAGGAAACACACCTTGCCATGCCCAATCAGGCTATTCCTTAACCTTTAAAACTACGGACACTAGTCCATTGTTATAAGTGCACTAGTATAATAAATCTGGTTTCGTGGCCAACTAGTGTTTTGCGTGCATCTTTCTCAGATTCCTAGAAATACACAGGTGTCACAGATTAACACATGCACACACTGGTTGTGGTTGATTAATCTGTGACACCTGTGTGTGTGTGTGTGTGTGTGTGTGTGTGTGTGTGTGTGTGTGTGTGTGCGTGTGCGTGTGCGTGTGCGAGTGCGTGTGTGTGTGTGTGTGTGTGTGTGTGTGTGTGTGTGTGTGTGTGTGTGTGTGTGTGTGTGTGTGTGTGTGTGTGTGTGTGCGTGCTTGCGTGCGTGCGTGCGTTTGTGAGAGAGAGAGAGAGAGAGAGAGAGAGAGAGAGAGAGAGAGCGATCGTGCGCAAAACTATCAAATCAATTAGCAGACTAGTCTGCTAATTGATTTGATAGTTTTGACTTCAAAGCCATAAAGTAGGATTCATACAGAATGCCAACAGAGTTGATATCTAGATTCTAGGCTATATTCTTCAGCATTGCCATTCAAGCAAGTTATGCTAATTATTTTTGATGGAATAAGATTCTGGCACTAGTGAAAACTCGTGTCTTGCTAAATGGCCCATGTTTTTTTCTGAAAATAGTTTTTATTATCTGCACACCTATCTTGAATGCTGTGTATTTATTAAACAAACAAATAACTTTTCAACTTAAGGTGTTCATCATTTCCGCTGCAAGGACCTGGGTAGAGTGGTGTGAAAGTGGTACTAAACGTGGTACTAAAAAGTATCCACTCCAGAGTAGGTCTGAGCTAGGCCAAAAAGGGCTAACACTTCATAATGACTGAACACTCACTGACTTTTCATTTAGACCACCAGGATATAGTTGTAATGAGATTCTATTGCGTTATAACCTCTATTATAATCTATTATAGTTATCATAGTAGTAGAACCTACATTAATACTTTATAGTGAACACTGAATTATAATCACAGTTATAATCCATTTTAGTGTATTATAATTAGTAGACCTATAGTTGTGATACAAATTTATATTGTATTATAATCACAGTCAAAAGGGCCAATTTGTTTCTTACCGATAGGGGTACTTTTGTGTAATGGAAAATGTCGATATTTGGATGTGGTGCAGTGTAGTGTCGTGTGGTGCTAAAGCTGCAGTCGAAAAGGGGCTTATGGGGGCTCCCACTTGCCAGACCAATACAGAAACCGTCATGCCAATAGGCCTGAGCCCAATTGGTATAGGGCTGATGTGGGCTGGTTCATGGCTGTATTAACTATGGGGGCTACACATGGTAATAATAAACTAACAACGCTGGCCTGGGGATAATTGGTCATTAGGTGCCAGAGCTGTCTGTATTCAGAGATAAGTTCAAGCCTAATAACCAGGAGGCTAAGACTAAAGAACATATTTACTATATCTAAATACAATATTGGCCTAAATCACTAGTTCCCAGGTAGGCTACAATCAAGGAAATAAGGAAAAAGCAATAGCTATCATTGTCCTGCACCTTCCTGCATTTCTTTATAATGATAATAGAAACAAGCCCTTTTAATAGAAACAAGCCTTTTTGCGTTATCCTTAGTTATTTTATACTGCAGTACTGCTTCAAACTAATAAAGTATTATCATTTCAATCAATTTCCATTCCCCACAGCGTTGACAGTCTGTGTAGCAATTGCACCTTCATCTTGGCTATTGCAGGACTAAGCCTACTAGACAGACGGTTCACATCATCTTCTCCCATCTGTGTAAAAAGGGCACATTGACTCACATCATAGACTGACTGCATGGACTCCTGGGCATGCCTCGGACATAACTCCATATATATGCATTAAAGGGACACAGATAGACACATAAATCTCCATTATGGTTTAGACAGACTGGGTTCTCTGATTCTCTGACGAGTAAATTGGGTGCATTCCCAACTTGCATCATTCCCGAGGAGGTCTGCCCACTGTCAACTTTTAGAAATGACAGAATATAAAACTATACTAGCAGCAAAGTAGTAATAGAAGTTTGTCACAATTAAAAATGTATATTCGTTTATTAGATAACTAACTAATGAACATACTTTTTCACATTATAACTGTGCAGATACTAATGTAGTCAGGGTAGAGACTTTTGTTGGGGGGATGAGAGAAAAGGGATTCAGAGATTCATTTGATACATTTCATTCATTCATATTTTTTCTTGCAGCCTCCTTTATCACATTTTAATGTTTTAGATATCCTTGCAATAAACGTGGAAAACAAAATGCTAAGCTACTGTATTTGTTCTTCAGTATTGCACTCAGAACAGTATTGCTAGACTAAAGTTAAAAAGTAAGAATAGACATGACGCATCTCCCCTAATGTCCAAAGTTTTCACATTTCATCATGTGACTCATTAGAAAGAATCTGGAAGAACCTGTTGAATTATGTGTTTCCCCATTGTAGACAATGCTGTGTGCTTCCTTGAACAAACCACCTTTACGTTACCCTTTTACATTAGCCAGATCAACTTAACAACTTGAAAGGGCAACTCTATGTCTCTATGAATTGAGTTTTGTCTCTATATGAATTGAGTACAAAAGGACCCAATGTAAACAAGCCATTGTGCTTTCTTGGGTTTAAATTCTATTAGTAGACCTTGTATCTGAACTGTACTGTCATGTGCCAAGATGGGACAGCAGTGTCAATTTCTCATTTACGAATACTTTTCGGATGTTTTCGTTTTCTAGACACATCTAATCTCTACTTCTGCTCTTTTGAGACGCAAAGTAACAACTTTTCGTCTGGTCAAGTTCAACTACAAAATGATTTGACTCGCAA
Source organism: Nannobrachium achirus (assembly GCF_963921795.1). Lineage (NCBI taxonomy): Eukaryota > Metazoa > Chordata > Actinopteri > Myctophiformes > Myctophidae > Nannobrachium > Nannobrachium achirus. The sequence goes on from NC_137823.1 coordinate 44,181,922, forward strand.
CTTCTGAAAAGCATTACCCCGAATTTGAGTTCGGAAAGCTGCAAGTCAGAAAGTCTGACCTTTCCAACGAAAAGTTCAGTGGTCGGAGACAGTATGGACAGGCCTTAAGTTTTGGACATAGGCCTACAAGGTTTCCACCCAGCAGCGACAATACAAATGTAGAACATTTGTGCAGGACAAGCCTTCATCTAGCCTGGTTCCAGACGAATCAATCTTCCATTGCAAAATCAAATATTAATGTAATGATAATCATTGCCCTCTGGAAATTTGCCAGGCTAGACATTATCTACACAAAACTACAAAACTTTGTTTTACTTTCAGTCTCATATTACCAAGTAACAATTTTTGGTTCTGGCATGCAATGTAATATAGATGTAACAATCCAGATGTCGTCAGGTAAGATTCCAATTGGCTGAAACCTTTATTAAAACTGATGGATACTTTACATACATACATACATACATACATACATACATACATACATACTTTACATACATACATGTTGAATTTTACAGCTAGCTAAAACCACCCAGTAGGAACTTTAAGCTACTTTAAAACAAATTACAAAATGGGTTACGGTATATTAAAAAATATGATTTGACCCAAATCTGTTTCACATCTCAGGATATATTGACATATTGACATCACGACTTCATGATTTTGGAGTAAAGTGCAACTCTGTTACTTCTGATTTATTCACAAGAAAAAGCTATAATAGTGTCTTTTCACGATATGCTTCCAGCAAAGTTCATTATGCAGATTTGTTATGCGATACCTCTAAAGGCCTCATTCTTTTTCCTGACAGCACTGGTATTTCCTCACCCCCATGCCTTTACTCTATCAGTCTCTCATTTGTAACACGGGAAGCAGCCACAAAATATCTCACAACCTTAATCAGAATGCGTACCACCACCATAGTATGTTTGTACGTCTGTATCTCTGCTTCCAGCAGTTGTTCAACTCTCAAAAAATCACACCCGTGTGAACTGAGTGGTGGTGTGTGTGTGTGTGTGTGTGTGTGTGTGTGTGTGTGTGTGTGTGTGTGTGTGTGTGTGTGTGTGTGTGGGGCCTGGCCTGAACAACAGCGCCCCTCCCTTAACATGTGTGGTCAGAAAAGGTACTACACCACAGGCTTGAGGCTACATACAGACCCACATACAAACAAACATACATACCTACACACACAGCCACGCTATGGAGACGGTGTGACCACCGCTCAAAAAACACAATACAAAAATAAACAATGGATCTGGCAAGGCTTTTCCAGTTCGCATGTATCTTCTCTTCTTATAATCTCAAAATATCTGAACATTTTTCACCATATTTTAGCCTGTAGGTTGCCAGTACTGTGACGCGTTTTACATCACTTTTTTCTCACACAGCAAGGTCCCCTCCCCCTTTCACTGGACACTACACATCTTCTTAAAGGGGTTGTTCTTGTTATGGCGTTTGGCATTGCTAAGTTTGACCATAACATCCTGTATTGCCATGTCAGTCTCCTGGACATTGGTTTGGATTGAGGTCATCATGGGGCCCTGCTCCTCCACCAGCATTGCAATGTCCAGGAAGATGTCATGGATGCTCTGAATACGGGATTCCAGGTCTAATAACTCCTTGTGGCGGTTCTCTATCTGGTTCAAGGCTGAGCGAGCTGTTTTTCCTTCGGTCACAATGTTCTCATTAAAGATGTTCCATTGGCCTGTCTCAATCATTTCCTCCATCTCGTCTCCAGTCACCTCCCGCCCCACTATCTCCATCTGCCTCTGTATGTGTACCTTGCAGCCCTCTCGATGGTTCATCTCCACCTCATTGTAGTCGAACATGGCGTCACGGAAACTATTGCTGAGGCAGGCATACTGCGTTCTAGCAATGCGTGAAACGGCAGCATTAGAGCCATGCTCTTCTCCCAGGTTGTGGGCTGTGTTATCCATTTCCTTTAATCTTGTCAGGATGCCCTCAGCCCGTGTTTTGATATCTCCAGCAATGGCATTAGAGTCCTTATCGATGGTGCTCGTACAGGTGGTGGCATTGAGCTTGCGGGAGTTCTGCTCACGGAGTCGATTGACATCCAGCCGAATGAGCTGAACCTCCCGGTGGATGTCCTGGGACTGGTCAAATACCGCCTCCAGGGCAGGACTGTTGTCAAACACCACCGCCTCGTGAGGCAGCTCTTCGTCCAGGTCCACATTGCTGAAGGTGTCAGAGACGACGGACTCTGCATATTCCATCTGCTCCACATGGCCACTGGACAGCTCCTGCAGGTGGCTCAGTCTGTCCCTCATGGTCGGGCTATAGGAGACAGAGACGGGTAGATGGTGGGGTAAGAGATACAGGGAATTTATATTTTATCTCTAAACATAATTGTAGAGATAGGTGTATTGTTAGTAGACAAATAAGAGATATTAAAGGTCACATCACATATGGAAACTACTTTCAAACATGACTCGTGTTGCTGTCATGACCACAACCACAGTTTAAATGACCACTAATTGTAAAAAGCTGTCTCACCGGTTCTGACATTCCCTTCCATCATATGTAACACACCCAGGCAGCACTGGTCACATGTCTAACTAGTTTCTCAGTCCTTGCCAACAAGTTCTTCTCACTGAGATGCATGTACTTATAGGCACCAGGCCAAGACTACCTATCATTTAAATTATCTTTCAGAAGCTGATCAAATATTTTGTATTTAGAAAATAAATGAAGTTAAGAGCAATAGGCTAGGAACAGCCTAGTAGGCTTCCAGCAGGTAATTTGAATGGCCTAAACAAAATAAATAAAGGTCTACACATTTTGTTGTTTCATTCATGTTCTAACAAAACAGACTAATTAAAGCATAGGCTACTTTTACAGTGCAGTAGTAGGGGGGCACCTGACAACATGCTAGACATTATAGGCCATTGTAAATCCATGCAGGCCTACCAATGCAATTAGACAATTCTTGTCAGTTTAACGATGAAAACCATTGAATTGGTCTACTTCATAACAGCTGTATATCCCAGAAACATACATAAGTCATTTGAATCCTATTCACCTTACCTGTCGTGCTTTAATCTCTACCAATATCGATCGTTTTCTTCCAGATCAGCTTGCGTGGTGCCTCAGCAACATCCAGACTTCTGTGATTTAAGCTTGACTGACTGATGTGCTTGACACTGTGTCTTAGTGACCACGCCCCCCCACACACACAGATTTTTGGAGCGGTGAAACCGGCTCCCAATAAACAGGTTTGTCTGTATGTGGCCGGCTATGTCTGTATCATGGCAATACCTCTGCTGACCACACACACACACACACACACACACACACACACACACACACACACACACACACTAATTGCATAGATCTAGAACACATAGAAGCTAAAAGAATATAGACTCTAGAACACATAGAATGTATAGATCTAGAACACATAGAATCAAAAAATATATATCTAGAACACAATGTTGCGCAGCTTAGACACAAGCACACACACACACACACACACACACACACACACACACACACACACACACACACACACACACACACACACACACACACACACACACACACACAGGGTATAGCTGCTCAAATTCACCACTCCACTTCGAACCGAGGTTTGATTTTTTCAACAGCATAGAATACCCCCTCCATCTTGAGATCCACTCCACTTCGAACCGAGGTTAGATTTTTTCAACAGCATAGAAGACCCCCTCCATCTTGAGATCTTCAGTTAAGAGAGGAAATGACCGTTTTGTCTACCCAGGACAGAGATGCGAGAGACCAGGAAAGTCTTTTGTAGCGGCTGCTCTCAAGCTGTACAATGAGACATACAACGGTCGATTGATGAGGACTACCTTCCTAACCAAGGCCGACGGTAGCCTTTTCTTTACTGGAACTATATTTGTACCAATCTGGGAACCCATCGTCAAAGAAGAAAGGGCGACACCTATCGGTCTGTCTTTCTTCCTTTGAAGCGTAGCGCTCTGAGGCTGTCTCGAGAGATTATATTTGTACTGACTCTGACCTCTAAGGACCTTCCAGGGCCTACTAGACAGACGGTTCACATCATGTGCTCCATCTTGTCTCATCTGTGTAAAGGTCCACCCGATTTCCATGTGACCTATTCTGGATTGGACAGTAGTCTAGTGATTTAGATTTAGATAATTGGGTTAGCCTACCACACACAGGTCACAAAATCAATGTAAGGACCGTTTATATTAAAGCACCATTAATTCAATCGTCTCCACTCTCCATGCCCCCTAGGGTCAACACGCAACAGTCTTTCCAGTTTCCACAAAGTAGTCTACAAGCTCACACTGCTTCGCTTTGCGCCGCGTTGTAAGCTTGTAGATCAGCTATTTTCCACTACTTTTTGATCATTATTAGCCTATATTTTATTTATGGAATTTCTTAGATGTGTTTGCTTGAAAATACAATTAGGCCTATTTATATTTATTTTTACTACAAATAAAATATGTTATGGGGAGGGGAAAATATTTTGAAATATATATTTAGTTTTCTGTAGGAAAAGAAAATGGGATTTTTACTCGAGTTGTGGTCGTGAGTCGTGATCCATAAAAATGAAATGAAATGGAATGAAACTCGCCGGGAAACGGGGGGTGCGTTCGGAAATGCACACCGGGGGGGCAACGGTGCGCTTTTTCAGTCTGAACTCTGAAGGTAAACTTTCTGAAAAGCAGCAGTTGCTAACCTAATGTTGCTATTGATGTTTATAAACTAGGGTAGATTATGGTGATAGTCTTAATTTCACAGTATCACAAAAGTTAATGCTAGAAACAACAAACATGTACAGTAGGACAAACAATCACAGTATGCCTTCTTCAGTATCAACATGAAATATATGGGTGCGTTCGGAAACCCGCACTCAGTGTAGTGAGTGCAGTGGGCGTGACTTTGGAGAGTGCGTTCAGTGTGGCTTATTTACGAACTACCAGTTTTAACAGGCAGCTGTGTGCTTTTTCACTCTGAACTCTGAACTTAGGTAAACTTTCTGAAAAGCAGCAGTTGCTGTATGCTAAGGACCTTAGCATACGTTACCTTAGCCTAAGGTAACGTTGCTATTAGGAGATGTAGGTCTAATTCACAACATTGGCATACCTGCTGTTAACACATATGGTGCCAACCCCGAGTTTCCCGAGTTTGTATTGGTACCAACGCTGTGCCAACCCCGAGTTTTCCGAGTTTGGGCCGTTTTTGAAAAAAAAAGAAAAAAAAAGAAAAGAAAAAAAAAAGTTTTTTGGACCTCCAGAAATGTGTTAGGCATGATCGCGAAATTGCATGTTTAACCCCCATACCAACCCATTCTTTCAAACATGGCAGCCATGTTTGTTTACATCTGAAGAAAACATAATGGCTGATAAATCATGAATGCCTGAACGGATTTCCAAGCGGATTTTTTTGTTTAAAAGCTGTGAACGGTGGGCACACACGTGGTGCATCATCTAGGCATGGGCGTGCACGACCCGTGCACTATAAATTACATGGAAGTCTATGGAGACCATGGCATCGTGGGACATTGAAGAGAAAAAATCGTGGCACCAATTAATTTACATGTTGATGTGTGTGAAACTATCAAGCCCAAACGACCAATTAAGCTGCAAATGCTGCATTTTGCGGTTATTTCCTCCATTGTTCACAGCTGAGAAGCATTCGAGACACGGCCATGAAAACCAACCAATCAGAACACCGCACCACACCACCACACCGCCGAACCCCATCTTCTGAGTAGGGTTGGTGGTGACGAGTGCGTGCACTCAACACACTAGCCATAAATTATAACTACCAGGAGAGGGTGCTAATATGCGGAGGTTATGTCTCTCCTGGAGTTATAAACAAGAGTCATATGGCTCTCGCTGGTTGAGCCCCAACGTCCATACTACGCTCAAAACATGTACAAATCAATAAGTTGCTCACCGATCCGTCGAAACAGCTTTATATCTACCGGATGGCACACTCGTTGGCATGTGTTAGTCCATATGTTTCTAATAAATTAATGTTTACTCAAACTTCTCTGAGACTCGCGTTTCCTCGTCGGAATGTTTCCGCATACAGAGCGCTTCAGAACTACAGAACGTTGGAATACTTCGCATACAAAAACGTCATGTCCTAGTATGAGCAAATCGCAACGGCGATCAACGTCACGTGATATGTAGCCTCGCGTAGCCAGGCTTTTACTCATCCCGCGTGATATGTTCGGCCATTTTTACCCAAGCAGTTCAAAAACAAGGAAAGCGATGAGACTCGGAGAAGTTTTAGTAAACATTAATTTATTAGAAACATATGGACTAACACATGCCAACGAGTGTGCCATCCGGTAGATATAAAGCTGTTTCGACGGATCGGTGAGCAACTTATTGATATGTACATGTTTTGAGCGTAGTATGGAAGTTGGGGCTCAACCAGCGAGAGCCATATGACTCTTGTTTATAACTCCAGGAGAGACATAACCTCCGCATATTAGCACCCTCTCCTGGTAGTTATAATTTATGGCTATCAACACACCAGTGCGCCACGCACTGGATTTCCGAACGACAAAGCACCAATTGCACCGAATAAACGAACAACAACATGGCACACCAGTGCGTTGAGTGCGCATTTCCGAACACACCCTTAATATTCTAAAATTCGATTATAATTTACCCTAGTTTATAAACATCAATAGCAAGCAACATTAGGTTAGCAACTGCTGCTTTTCAGAAAGTTTACCTTCAGAGTTCAGACTGAAAAAGCGCACCGTTGCCCCACCCGGTGCTCATTTCCGAACGCACCCCCGTTTCCCGGCGAGCTTCATTCCGGCGACTACCGGTTACCATAAAAATTGGTCGTGTTTGGGGACCAGTGGTCTGGAACCGTCTGGAACCCGCCTACTGTATCCGGCACTTTTCACAACAGAAATTCAAGCTCTATTTCCGTATCCGCTCTAGACTAGACCCCCAGAACGGATCAGTAACCCTACATACACTACACACCAGCATCCCTTGCCTCCCTAGTTGATGACAAATGAACGCGCGTGCGCGTAACCGCGGACAGAGCGCCTTCCTCCTCGTTCTTCTGATCTGATCTCAGTGGTCTGTCTCCATCAGGACCCTCACCCGGCTGCTACACTATCATTCATTTCCCTTGTTGCTCTCCTCGCCAACAAAAAAACAACAACTCTACACTACCCTGTATCCCCTATACATAAATCCGAGAATGAGGTTCTCTGTACTTCGTTGTGCTTGTCGCAGTCTCCAGACGTCTAGATCACATCATGCAGGGACGAGGGTCTTCTGCTTGGGACAGCGATGCCTGCCAGCGCCGGTTACCGGTCTCCGGGGAGCAGCCACCACCACCACCGGCTCCAAAACAGCCCTCGACTTTAGGAAACGTTCGCAAAAGGATGGGACCGGCTACGAAAAATCTGTGAGGTAAGATCACGATGTTCTGCTTTACGTAAAGTGTTTGTTTTGTTTGGCAAACACGTTTCCTGCTACAAGAAGCGTTTTCTTCTGCTTTTATGAGACTGTATGGAATGTCGAAAGCAATGCTTGCAGTGGTGGAAAAAGTACTCACATTTCTTACTTGAGTAAAAGTAACAATACTCTGTAATCTCTTTTAAGACCTACAAGTAAAAGTCCGGAATTTAAAATGCACTTGAGTAAAAGTACGAAAGTATTGGCATCGAACTGTAGCCTACTTAAAGCACCAAAAGTACAACATGTTTGAAAATATCAGATCCATAGATCAGATCACACCAGAAGAAATAGCCAAGGTATAAAATAGGGCTAAGTGATTTATGTATGTTTTATAATATATTTAATATCTGCAAAGTAACTAGTAATAAAGTTTTCAAATAAATATAGTGGTGTAAAAGTACAATATTTGGATGCGATCCGAGATGTACTGGAGTGGATAAAAGTATTGGAACTGGAAATATTCAAGTAAAGTCCAAATACTTCAGAATAAGTACACCGTACTTAAGTAAATATACTTAGTTACTTAACACCACTGCACAAGAGACGTTTCTGTTGTCAAAATGTTGCTTTATAGGCTATTTATAGTTGCCGATTCCCCACGTGTCCCCTACAACCCCGTTTTCTTATGGACTCCTGCCAGCTGATGTAACTCTCCTCTATTCTTTCTTAACCCGACTGCGTTAAACATGTGTGTCATTCTAAGCGAATCACCGTCCGTGGCATGGTTGGCTGAGTCGTAAAATGTAGTTGGCTAAACAGAGACGTTGTTATGTTAATTATGTAACTAGTAGACCTAGTAATAGTTGTTGGCAGTGGGCTAATGTTTACATTTGTGTGAATGTAGGTCAGTGTGTTAACCGATGGCCATTAATGACGACCATAGCTCCTCCCCCAAGTCAGAGGCACCGCAACGTGGCAACAACAAAAACGACAGAAATGTGTATATTAAAGCACAATAATAGGGTCATAGGTCATAATTGTCCAGGTGTTATTAATGTCCATGTGTCACACTTGCTCACACTTAAATTGTGGAGATGGAGAACAAATTACAAGTGGTATAAAGTAACTATTAGTACATTTTACTGTACCACCACTGCTTACAACACAATTGTCCTTCTTCCTGCTATGCCTAGGAAGTATTTGTGTGAAATGCTTAAACATTGTTGCTTTCATTGTAGGGATGTAATTCAGAGCACCAAGGAGGAGATGGTGGCTTTACAGAGACAAAACCCAGCATTCCAGCCTGTACTGGCTATCATACAGGTATCCCAAGGTTTTATTATTGTTATTGCTATTTGTGTGGATTTTGTTTTATGTTGTTTATAATATAATATACACATTACTGTCAATTTGCCTTGATGGAATTGATATGGAGACATACAATATTATGCAAAATATGCAATGTAAAGACAGACATTGTATATAGATTTTACATAATCCTAAAATATAGCTGAATCTTTCAGCATAAAATATCAGTGTGAAAATCAGCAAAGTGCGGCAAGTCTTTTTAAACCCTAACCCTTTTTGAGCTGTGACTCACCAATACAGTCAGGTGTGCGTTTTCTCTCTGTTTTGCTTCAGTGCAGAAGATGACTATAACCTGAAGTCTATTACCCATTTGGCCAAAATTACCATTGACCTGGGAGGGTTATCTTATCTGTTATCACCAGGAAAGGGCCATGGCCGCCGTGGCCCCTTCAGGGCAGTGCAACAAAAAGTTTCAACTTCAAATAAAGTGGCAGTAAAAGTTAAAATGAATGTGCAGTTACAACTGTTATACCAGGGCAGTGGAATACAAATGACAAATATACAATAAAAAGGTGTAGCAGTATCTTCAGCAGCAGTGTCACAATGTGAAAATGAAGCAGAAAATGTGAAAATGAAGCATTTTCATTTTTCCAAAAGTCCAAACGTCTCCGCGTATTCAAACATCTCCACGTATGAGATGTGAAAATACTTTTCGCTGTACTGTACTGTACTTGTACTGTACACTGACAATAAATTGAATCTCATCTCTCTCAAACATCCTTCTACGCGTGACAGCACTAGTGCGACGCGACAACAACAGTAACAGGACATGGCCAGGAAGTACAGCAGAGTACAGCCGGCCAATCGCGACGGTCGGGGGCGTGGTCTGGGAGCAAAGAACGGGGAGGCGGGGGTAGCGGGGGGCGATCGGCCTCACTTCCTACGGGAGACACATACACGCCTTAATTTAGCTTTCTGACCCTCAAACAATGATGTCCTGAGGCCACTGTGAACTTGATGCCCCCACTCATTCTGCCCCAGCTGGTTTTCTCTTCTGCCTCTTTCCAGTCAGTACAGTTTTTAAACACCAGTGTCTTTTGTTGAGATTCTGAATTAGTTAAGGTGACTGACTAGTCCAGAGCTGAGGATGTATGAACTTTTGATTCAAGAGTCAAAAAATATCGGTAGTTTGTATGTATTTTATGACCAATACATTATTTTATTAAATAAACTTCTTATTTATGTATTTATTTATTCCCCTGATAATTAAAGCTTGTGAGAATGATTTCTCATTGTTAAAGGGATATTTCACTTTCATCTACTTAGGCTTTTGGGAGCACGGTGGACAGTTTGCTTCATTCAGTATTATACCTTTAACTCACAATACAACTAACTAACTCACACTAACTGTAACATTATTCATCATTATTCATACCAATGGGGTGCAGGCGCGGACCGCTCATTAAGGCGAAAAGGCGCTCGCCTTTTATTTATTTTTGATCCTGTCTAACAATACAAATAACCCCCCCCCCCCCCAAAAGCCCAGCTTACCGACATAATGTTGCTCAACCCGTTCCTTGCCCATTCACTGGTATGCGGGGGAAGGCGACCACTTGTCAACTAATCAAGTCCTTCATTGAGATGTAAATTAATTTCGGCTTGCCTTTTGTTCTCATGGCCATCACCTCTACCTGAAAGCTAGGCTACTGTCCTCTGAAATTCACTAGAGTGTTGCTTGGATTTGACCGAGTAGTTTTCAACACCATGCAGTCAGCTGGAGCTGGGGCTGGAGTTTAATGATGGAAAATGCACATTGGCACAATGGCACTGATTTTGCTGTATGATTGTCATTGTCTACATGTGTGTAACTTTGTTTTCTCTGTTGCAGTGGTGGAAAAAGTACTTACATTCTTTACTTAAGTAAAAGTATCAATACTTACAGGCAATAGGCTGTTCAAAATGTACTTGAGTAAAAGTATGAAAGTATTGGCATCAAAATATACTTAAAGTACCAAAAGTCAAAGTACAATACGTTTGAAAATAGCAGATCTACAAGCTCACAATGTGTCCATCATGACACATTGTGAGCTTGTAGATCTTCTATTTTCAAATAGCCACGGTATAAAATAGGGCTAAATTGGTTAATGTAGCCTATATGTTTTATAATGTCATAATTTATATCTTCAAATTGTAACTACAGTATTTTCTGGACTATAAGGCGCACCTGACTATAAGGCGCACTGTCAATGAATGGTCTATTTTCAAACTGTTTTCATATATAAGGCGCACCTGACTATAAGGCGCACATAATAGACGCTTATGCATCCAACAGATGGAGCTGTGCTAAAGGGAATGTCAATGTCAATGAATGATCCATATATAAGGCGCACTGGACTATAAGGCGCACTGTAGTTTTTTGAGAAAATTAAAGGCTTTTAAGTGCGCCTTATAGTCCGGAAAATACGGTAGTAACAAAAGTTTACAAATAAATGTAGTGGATTAAAAGTACAATATTTGGATCCGAGATGTAGTGGAGTAGAAGTGAAAGTATTGAAAATTGGAAATACTCATGTAAAGTAGAAATACCAAAACTGTACTTAAGTACAGTACTTAAGTAAAAGTACTTAGTTACTTTACACCACTGCTCTGTAGTCTATGACTATATCAAGTAATTCCCTGTACTGGGTAGGCCTATATACTTTCCCTCATGCTAAAAGACGTTGGACAACTGGGATTTTCCCATTTTATTCTCCATCCTGGATGACAAGCATTACACGAATATCTCACAGCCTTTTTTACAGTAGATATTCAACCCATAGTTTGTCATTTGACTCTCAGTCTAATGTTCCTGCTGGTTCACTGGTTCGAATTTTATTTATGGCAGCCAAATTCCAAAATTTTGGAATTTCACTTTCACTTCACTTTGAGGTTAGGCATAAACTTAGATTTTAGGAGGGGTCATGGTATTTTCGACCTGTCCCTTACATTGAATATAGGCCTACTTCAATATTGTTTTTATTATAACTATTTTAAAATGATTTATTTTTTATTTTTTATATATTTATATATATATATATATATATATTTTTTAATAATATTTTTTATTAATTTTATGGGGGGGGGGGGGGGGGGGGGCATTTCGGCTGGCATCTCGCCTACCCTGACTCTCATTCCTGGGTACGCCCCTGATGGGGTGTTCACAAAAGCCTGCGTAGAGGATAAAATGACCCAGTATATATATATAAAAAAAAAAAAGTGAAATATCCCTTTAAAACAAAAAGTGTTTTGTGAACATGTTAAAGCGCTATTCAGATCATCATTGCAGGAGAGAGTACCCATTCATCAGCTTAAATTGTATAGTTTTCCAATTCCAAAATGTTCTGCTCCTTTTTTTGTGTCATCACTTCCAATTGTATTTCTTTATCCTATATGAGGATAGTTGTCCAAGATTGGCTGACTGCACAATATTTGTCTCCTTATTGTATCTCTTACTGTATGTTGACCTAAATTAATGATTAAATGTGAGAGACTCTGTGTGTGAGACTGTGTGTGTTTTTAATTAAATGTTTTTTCCCCAAAGGCAGGCGAGGATGATGGCTGGCTGGAGATCAACAAGAAAATGGCAGGAAAGGTAGATATCTTACCTAGTACAGTACATAACTAATACTAGTTAAAACTATTTTCCTCTACTAACATGTAGCTTATATACTGCCTAATTTACAGAAGGTGCGTGTAAAATAAAATAAAAATTGTTCTCCATTATCTTTCTCTCCACAGATTGGCCTGAATGTCACTCAGATCTGCCTTCCAAAAGAATGCACTGAGGATGAAGTAAGTGAGAGTCACACTTACCACATGACTCATGCCTGTATTCCTGTACAGGCAGAGTCTGCTCACCTCTACATTGTTTCTGGCTATTAGTAATGTTTTCACATGCCCAGGATAGAAGAAAGGCATGGCTTATCAGTATCTACTCCAAATGGTCATTTGTATGAATTACCTATTCCTCTACTGTGCAGTGTGTAACATTATGTAACCCCTGTAGTATGGGAAAGGGAAACCCTTTCCCCAGCTGGAGGGGGGGGGGGAGTCCCCTGATCCCATGTGTGTATGTAGTAGGAATCTCCTAGCTCAGGGCTTACAGAGGTATGGAATTCCTCAGATGACTGTGAGGTTGATTTATTACAAGCTTAGCCTCACCAGACCTCTGCTGCCATACCTCTCTCTCTCTCTCGCTCTCTCTCTCTCTCGCTCTCGCTGCCTTCCTCTGTTTCTGTTTGTCTTCTTCTGTTTCTGTCTGTCTGTCAGTCAGTCTTTCACACACCTCTTTCTCTTGGGACAAGCAGCATTGAATCAGAAGGTGCTCAATGTTAACTATAACTAGACTGCACTCACTCTGTTGAGGTGCCAACTTGCGCCTGTGCACTCGTGGCCATATATGATGATATACTTGTGCGCCAGCAGATTTATATCAGGTCGCACTTGTTGGCTGTGACGTCACCAAGAAAGTTGCTCCCTCATTGGCTAATGAACCTGCCTTTGTACTGTCAACCGGATACAGACTGCACCGAAAGTAGTACTTGCGTGCTACGCTGGCACAAGTAACTAGCAGATCTACAGTGGTTGGAGACAGACTTGCTCAGTTGCTCTTCTATTGAGAAAATTGGACCATGCGTTTGGATAGGAACACAAGTGGTTGACAAATGGTAAATGGTGCATTTATATAGCGCTTTTATCCAAAGCGCTTTACATAGATTGTGCATTACATTCACCCATTCACACACACATTCATACACCGGTGGCGGAGTAAACTAGCAACTAGGGGTTCAGAGTCTTGCTCAAGGACTCTTCGACATTAGCTCAGGGGGAGCCTGGATTCTAACTGGGAACCCTTCGGGAACCCTTCGTGCTCTAATAATGGTTTCTCTACCCCTGAGCTATGCCGCCCCACAAGTGGTATTGGTTGAAACTAAAAGTTCTGTTGGCTCCCCTGCTCAAGTGGGCGCCTCGTCTTCGCTCACTGGTAGTTTTTTGTTCTCTTTTTTGTTCTCTCATTGTTCTCTCATTTTTTTCTTTACATATCTACTGCATAGTACTGTGTTCTATTCGTCTGCTGTCATTCAATGTTATATGAGATACTTCAATGGTTTCCTGTGGAAATAAGCTTAGTCTTTTCATGGATCTCCTTTTAGTAGACCTTGTACCAGTGAACTGTACCGTCATGAAACTGTACCTTTTCCTATGCAAACTTCTAATAAAGTCTTCAATCAATCAATCAATCAAGTAGTTTTACAAAGGATACCTAGGTTCCAATGCTGGGAATGACATGAGTCAAATGGATTGCAGAGCTTTATTAATGTATTAATATATTGTGATTAGAAGCATCACAATATATTATATACAGCATTTAGGCTTGAGTGTGACTATTTTATTTTCCCTTTACACTCACAGTATACAACGCACGCCATCCTAAACCTGTTCATGAGTCATACAAGACCTTCTGCGATATTATTCATTATAGCATTTAAGCAAAAGTGTGTGTGTGTGTGTGTGTGTGTGTGTGTGTGTGTGTGTGTGTGTGTGTGTGTGTGTGTGTGTGTGTGTGTGTGTGTGTGTGTGTGTGTGTGTGTGTGTGTGTGTGTGTGTGTGTGTGTGTGTGTGCGTGCACATAGATTTTAGAAGAGGTGTTGAAGCTGAATGAGGACTCAAGGGTGCATGGTATCTACCTCTACCTCCCCACGGCTTCCTTCACCAGCCGTGTGCTCAACGCACTCAAACCTGAGAAGGACGTGGATGGGTAAGGGCTGGGGGCTTTAATGGACAGAGAGGGGGAAACGCTGAGTGTAGATTGGTGACTTGTGGTTTAGAGATGGACCAGAAGGAGGTTTTAAATAACAGAAGCACTTTCAGTGGGATGATTGCATTATCTCTTACTTGACCAAAGATGACTTGTTATGTGGATGCCCATCAAGAAGCCATGATTCATTATGTCTAAGAACGGTCCACTTTAGTTTAGACATGCACAGGATGGCTCCTTTTTTTCCCTCCAAAGCAACCATCCAGCAAACAGGTCTGTGATGTGCGTTTCTGCTGCCTGCCTGGCAGAGGTAAATGCATTTACTTGCATGCTGTGTCAAATTTGGCCCAAATCAGAATCGTCCCGCACATAATTAATTAAAAACAGTGAGTACATTTAGCAAATGTCCTCTCCAAAGACACGTGAGTGAGGAAATTGGTCAGGGACCCTGCATAATCAGTATGAGTTGAACAAATTGGATTGATTGTGTTAAAACACAGCTAGGCCAGATTGTGTCACCAAACACCATATCACCTTGGTATGTGCAAGTATCCTCTAGTGTAGCGAGTAGAATACGTCTTTTCTATCTATGTTTAAAAAACATGAGGTACGATCATTAATACAGGATTATATTATTGTTCTTTTATTACTTTATGTCTATAATATATAAAGTTATAGTTATGTGTTGACATCAACTTTGCGGAGGGAGACAGAGAGAGAGAAAGAGTGAGAGGCAGATAGGGAGAGAGGAAGAGAGAACCTCTTTTGGCCTTGTAATAACCTGGCCAATGCTGGATGCAACACGCTCACCGACGCGTCGCTTTGTGGCACGTTGTCAGCACAATAACCCCATCAATGCCGGCCAAGCTGATAATATACAAATATGAGTATTATGTATATATCTTTTTTTTATTATTTATGTTTGTACTGTATGTTTTGCATTTTGCAATAGGGTAACAGATCTGAACATGGGCCGTATGATACGAGCCAATGTGAGCGAGGGCTTTGTGCCACCTTCAGCCAGCGCTGTCATTGAGCTGCTGGAGAGACACGGTGAGTTTTTTTGGGGGGGGGGGGTCAATGGCAGGGGTTCAGAGGTCACAGTGCCCTCCGACTCAGCAGATTTATTCTGAGTACTCCAGCAACCCCTGGCATGCGATCTGTTGATTTCCTTCAGCAGAAGTATGATCTTGGGGGTAAAATGCATCGTTCAAAACATAAAAGTATTACTCATGTATTCAAGGCACAAAATAAGTAAATGATCTTTTAGGGCTGTCACAATTATTACATAATCGTCTAATCGTAATTATTTGACATAATGGCAAATATTTTGTCATAATCGTTATAATCGTTTGCATGTTGAAAGAATATCATATTTTCAGACTTTTTTTTCCGTAAGTAATTTCTTTGTACGGTATATTTAGGTTTTGTGTCATATCTACCATGTGCAACTTCAAAGCCTACAAGCCAAACAGGAATGTAATTGTCAACAACAAACACAATGAAATCGTTAATCGCAATTATTTGAGTGACAATTAATTGTCATGTACTGTAAAATGTCATAATCGTGACAGCCCAATTATTATCTTGCAATGAGGAAATAATTTATTTTCACAGATGCTTCTCTGGAGGGGAAGATTGTGTTGCTCATTGGCAGTGAAGGGCCACAGGGGCTTGCAATGCAATTCCTGTTACAGAGAAGTGGAATGGTGGCTCTCAACTGTGGAAACTCTGAGAATCTACAGAAACAGGTGTTTGAGTGTTGCATGCAGTTTTATATACTGACCACATAGTGGCAGTCCTTCTCTTCTTTTAGATGCAACCCATGGACTGTGAACAAAAACTACACTGCAGGATCTAACACTAAAGATCTTCAGCTGCTGAAATAAAAAAGGACAGCCCTTGATCAAGATCACAACTTTGATTCATTGATTGAATACTTTATTAACAAGTCTGTCAACAGTACAGGTAGTAGCGTCAAAGGTTATCATAAAAGGATTACACAAAATGCCCCAGGGGGCTTGTTTCGATTCTGATCCATTGTACTCAATTTATCAGCAATGCATACAATACAATTCAATACAAATACATTACTTATTGGAATAAAACTCACGGTATATTTACAGAGAAATGAGGGGTCTGGGCGGGGGGCAGAGGACTACAATCAAGGTATTCAATTGTTTAGGTTAGTTTCCACATTTTGGTGGCAGCAGCATGGTATATAACTATCTAAAAACGTAAGCCAAACTTCCACCAAAACAAATTTCACCCACTGTGTTACACCTGTAAACCTGTGATGTGACAATAAAGATGATTCTGATTCTAATCCTATACAGCTTATACAGCAGCTCTTAAATGTTTGCCTGTATTCTCCTTGTCTGTTGTCTTCCTCCCTTCACGCTTTATTTAAAGTCATATTCCACTTCCTCACTCACTTTGCAGGTGATGCAGGCAGATGCTGTGGTCCTGCTGGGGGATGGACCTGGGGATGTGCCTCCCACCTGGCTGAGACCAGGAGCTGCTGTCATCCACTGTAACCCTGACCCAATGGCAGGTAGAGTAGACACGGCCGTTAACAGCAGGACTTCCTTTAAGCTCGAGAACCAAAAGAGAAATCTTGTCTCCCCTGGAGATAAAATAGGCAACCTACAAGCTCACAACACGTTGCAATGCAACTATTTCACTATTTCTTAATTTATTTTCATTGTATGGCCTTTTATTTCTTTAAAAAATAATCTTAACATTTAAAAAAATCTTCAAATAATAAAAAGAAATGTAGGAAACATTAAATGGGTCTGCAACCCAAAAATGGGTTCCAAGTCGAATCCATTGTTTGGGAAGCACTTTATTACAGCCATGAACTGGGAAGCACTGCCTTTTAATGAATGGGTGGGTTGAATGTGTCACATTAACAGTCAGTATCCTCTCCTAGATGAACATGCTGTTGAGATGTTCTCCAACTCTGGCACGGCCCATCTCTCTGCAGCATACAGAATGCAGGTGTGTCTCTTGGTCTGTTACTTGTTTTCTTACCGTCTTGTGTCAACTTGGCTGACTGCTCTCTGAACTTTATGTCTAAATAAGTAACTCCTAAATAAGCACAAGAAATGTGTAGTCTAGGTTTGAGTGCTGTACACTGCCGCAGCTTGCTTAAAACTTCAAAAATGTAATGCAATCTTGCGGTCACATAGACCCGCAGGCATACATGGTAGCAGACAATTGGACTCGAGTCATGATGACTCGACTTGACTTGACTTGGGAGTCATATTTTGACGACTTGGACTTGACTCGGACATATTGGACAAAAACTTGAGACTTGACTTGACTTGGAAGACAATGACTCCCGACTCGACTCGACTTGAGACACGCTGACTCGGACGACTTGCCGCTACGCCACCCACCAAAGCAGTCGTGAACGCCACGCTATAGGTTCACACTTTTATTCATTGATTGATTGCAGCCACGGAGGCACCACACACACACACACACACACAGCACGAATGGCTATACTGCTGCCCCCCAGCCTAATACAGCCACTACCGGTTCTGCTGCTGCAGTTCCATATAAAAACTTCCACTCCGATGGTAAACAGAGGAACACTCAATGCAAGATATGCAACGCTAAACTCAAAGACAAAGAGGGAACGACGTCAAACTTTGTCCGCCACTTGAAGACGGCGCATGAAGAGAAGTGAAACCAAACATAAGAACATAACATTATTAGAAGTGTGTGCGCGTGTGCATGTGTGTGTTGGTGATATACTGTCGGTCGATAATTTTTTGAACATTAATAATAAGACAACAATGTCACTCACCACTGTCACGAACGTTGATCTGTGACTGCATAAATAATAATATCCAATTATCCATCATGGTAGCAAGCCTCCGTCTTCCAACACTTTATCACTTTTCATAACATACATCCAGTCGTCAGCAGGGTTAAGAACTTCACTAAATAACTCCCACGCAAAAGCTTTATTCCTTCTCATTTAGCCTCCGACAAGTTTTGCTTAGCTAGAGTTGAATTTAGTTCACTCCACTCTCTGTTATTTTCCAGTTTGTCGCTGGAGCGATAGGCCTGTAGAAGTATTAAATGTTGCAAAATGTTGAAAATAAACATTTGTCAAACATGCCATTTCTTTAATGGAATGTATCCTTTGCCATCTACCTAGGTTCTAAATGATCAGACATGTAATGGATAAATGAATAGCTTTTAAGCTGTATACTGGTTTAATTCATGCAGAGTTGCAGACTAATCTGCATGCTATTTTTTGACATTTACTTTAGGAAGAAAGGTTTCTCTCTTCAAGATATAAACCTGAGATATAACCTGTGAATCGACTTGAAAAGCGTGTGACTTACTCAACTGACAACCTTGTGACTTGACTTGACAACCTTGTGACTTGATTCGACGCGACTTGACATGACAACCTTGTGACTCGACTCGACTTGACTTGACATAACCTTGTGACTCGACTCGACTTGACTTGCCCACAACAGAAAAAACTTGAGACTTGCTTGAGACTTGGACCAAATGACTTGCTACTCGACTTGGACTCGGATCAGAGGGACTTGTACAATTGTCTGCATGGTAGTAAGTGTGTGTGTGTGTGTGTGTGTGTGTGTGTGTGTGTGTGTGTGTGTGTGTGTGTGTGTGTGTGTGTGTGTGTGTGTGTGTGTGTGTGTGTGTGTGTGTGTGTGTGTGTGTGTGTGTGTGTGTGTGTGTGTGTGTGGAGAGAGATCTTTTTAAATCAGATATTAATCAGATGCAAGAAGACACATGCCAGTGTGAGAACAGGGGTGTCAATTACTACTATTTACACCCACACCTCAGAATATTCTTGCATATCCAGCAGACATTGCCATGTCTACTGGTAATTAGAGTACAGTATTTAGATAGGCAAACAAAATGTCAAATTTCTCACCCGAGACGGCACCTTAACCTGCTCAACGCCACAGAAACATAATGAGGCAATCTCATTTGAATTCATTAAAGTTGGCTGCGAACCAGAAAGTCATGCCCATTACGGCCAATACTGCTTTTATGTTCACTTACTGTAGTTCTTTCCTATGACAGTATCCTCAGTGTTAATGAATTTAACTCTTAAGAGTGTAAGAGTTTAGACCATTGTCTAAAAGGTCTGTCTCTCTTTCTGTCTTGTCCTGTCTCTCCTCCCTGCCTCTGTACCAGAACGTGGTGCGTAGCAGCTGCCGGTGGCTCCAGGAGCAGCAGTACAAAGCATGGAGGCTGCGGAACCTCAAGCTGCAGCCCCTCTCCCCTGTACCAAGGTATGTGTAATGGACTACCCCTGCCTGAAGCTCATAAGCCTAATGTCTCTCCTGTACCATGATACAGATTGACCTGTACAGTATGTGCTCATAAAATAATACTAATACTAAACCAGTAAGACGCCCTAAGGGTGAGAAGCGTCCTTTCCCTAAAGGGGCACGTGCACATGGGCGTGTGCACATGGGCGCTTTGGCATGCATACCCTTCTGCTGAGCTGGTCGAGTCATCACTGTGATGTTAGAACAGGTCAGGGATCTCTGTATATGGGCATGGATATCCAGGTGATGATAGTCAGCAGTCTTGACTGTCAACAATGTGACAGCTATAGACATTGAGGTGTTACGGACTGACGGACAGGATGTGCCGGTTTTCATAGTAAACTGCGACCTACGATCGCAATAATACTGCGTCAGTGTCATTCTTTCTGTTTTAAGTATTATAACATGTCAAGTCTGTTCTGTACCGATTCCCGGTGACATACAAGCTACAAACTTACGCATATTTATTTTGCTTATGTCGCTCAAAGAAAGGCACTGAGTGCATTGGTGTGTCACATGAGTGGGTGTCAAATTGTTAACTTTCTTTCGTGACATTAAAATGTGTATGCACATCCATATTGCTACCTACTGTAGATCCCATTGAACTGATGTTGTCTTGTCTTTGCTCCTGCAGTGACATAGCGATTTCCAGAGCTCAGGTCCCTAAGCCAGTGGACCAGCTGGCTGAGGAGATCGGCCTGCTGCCTGAGGAGCTGGAGGCGTATGGTAGGACCAAGGCCAAGGTCCGACTCTCCCTGTTAGACCGCCTTGATGAACAGCCTGATGGGAAATACGTGCTGGTGGCTGGGTACGTCTGACACAGCGGTTCACTGAGTCCTTTATTTTTGTGGGTAGCCTCACACTGAGCAACAATGTCCTTTTTACACAAGAGATTTTTGTATACAAAAAACAAAAAGGAATTTTGACATGTAGCAGCTTGTTCACACATGTCAGTATGCCATATAATCAGCAAGAAGCACATGACTCGCATAACTGAATGCAGCAGAACTGTTACTAACCATAATCTTTTGACTAGCTATTAGCTATTTGGCCTCTCAGCCATCCCAGCTGTTGTTCTTCTTTTGATTAGCAGTCTTCTTATTTCTCTGCCAAATATAGGATCATCACAGACAATTAAACCTTTTTGTCAATTCAAAAGTAATGTTCCAGGACTGGTAGTTACAAGGGTGAGGCCAGTGATCTTCAAAAGACACACAGAATTTTCTTTCCATCTTATAAAGGCAGCGAGAGTGTGGTGGGTGGGGTGACAAGCAAAGCTTGGGCCTCTCTTTGAAGGATGTGTGTGAATTGTTGATGAAGCAGGCAAAGCACAACTGACGCCTTTCGCGCGCGCGTGTGTGCATGTGTATACGCGCCATTGCAACAGCTACTGCTCCACTGCCATCCAACCACACAGAGAGGCTGGACAGAAATGGAAACACTCACCTTACCTTTTCTGTTTTCTATAAGCCATGTGTAGCCTAAACTTGTTTTTTAATGACCTTGCACGTGCTTTCATGTAAGACTAATGTACCTTCCTCTTTCCTTCTGTCTTCCTTTCACTTTCTTACACACTGACAGAGGCACTCAATCAGACACACACACACACGGACACGGACACACACACACAGACACGCAAGCGCGCACACAACGCACACAGCGTTTTCTAAGGAACCAACTTGATTCCCAGTGGAGGCGAGGGGCCCCCCTTCAATTATAGCCAGCAGCAGGCATGCCTTTGAGCCCTGCTGCCAAGGGGACATGTCTACCAGAAAGAGAGGTGGAGGGAGGGAGAGAGAGAGCGTAAAGGGAGAAAAGATTCTTACTAAAAGTGTCTCTTGCCCATCAAAGCATTCTTCTCCTTTTGGTGTCCCTCCTCTCTCCATGTGTATTTCCCTTATTTATTTAGGAGATTCTTTCTGCTACCCCTCAAAGCATCCCTTTGGGCACGATATGTTTGTTTAAAGATAATGGCTCCTGATCTAATTTGGACTGTTGTTGAGTCGGATGCTATTGATTATAGAACACACATGCACACGTGCACATACACACTTTATTCTGAAATAACATATTTTTAAAATTTCACCTATTTCAGGTAAGTGGCCGTGAAAAACTTGAATTGGGTATTAGAAAAGATACTTTCTTTTTGGCAGATGTAACGCATGGGAAGAATGTGTTGTTTGGAGTTTTTAAAACATTATTACATTTTTGCTTGTCTATTATAGTATGCACCAAGGGTCTTCAACAGGGGGTCCAGGACCCCTAGGGGGTCCTCAGAGTTACTACAGGGGGTCCTCCAAACCTGTGTGTGATAGAAACCTTTCTCCTTAACCACTTGAACCATATTCCATTTTCCATATTCTGAGAACTTCAGCCAAAAATAGCAGATCTACAAGCTCACAGCGTTGTGTGCTTGTAGATCGAACCCTATTTTCGGCAAAGACGTTTGGTGTAGAGGGAAAAAAGAGCAGATTAAGTACAGAGTGAAATGTCAAGTTATGTATTGACGATTCAAGTGGTTAAATACGTATCTGAAGGCCTGGGCCACAGGGTAGTGGTCCTGGCACCTAGGCTGGTAATCCAGACCAGCCTGCAGCGTCGCAGGTTTGATTCCCGATCCTGATGACCTTTGCTGCCTGTCACCCCCCTCATCTCTCTCCCCGTTTCCTGTCAGCCTACTAAAAAATACGTATCTGAAAACACAAATTGACATCCAATCCAAAATACATTGATGATTTTGCTGTCAAACAATGAAACTATATGGAATCTATGAGAAGGTTGTGGGGGTCCCTGCTCCATCTCTGTCTCAGCTAAGGGCTCCTTGGCCTCAAAACGTTGAAGACCCCTGGTATACACCTACTGTATGCAATGATTATAATGTAGTGTCCACATGATGATGATGATGATGATGATGATGATGATAAACTTTATTTCAGACACAGAGGTCCATAAAAACATATACAAAAAACAAACAAACATTACAGAGGTATACAGTTCCAGACTGTTTTCATTCATTTAAAAAATATATAAACATTGCCTCCAGTGTTTCCAGAAGCATGAGGTAAACCTTGTATCACTCTGTGTGATCTCTGTCAAGGCCCTCAAGGACATCTTAGGCTGGGCATCTTTAGTGCATAAATAAAACCAATAAATTATGTTATTATGTATTGTATGTATTATATTATTATATAACAATTATGTTTGTCTCTCTTGTTGTAGTATCACGCCCACTCCACTGGGTGAGGGCAAAAGCACTGTGACCATTGGACTAGTCCAGGCCCTGTCTGCCCACCTCAAGCTCAACTCCTTTGCTTGTCTCCGGCAACCCTCCCAAGGACCCACCTTTGGAGTTAAAGGTCAGCAACGGAGAAGCAGATGATTGTTTGAATGAATTTTCTTCATCAATTACCTAAACCTTACTGTTGTTACAATGCACTCTAAGATCTTATATTCTATTACATTGTAATACTTGCTTTAAATATTTTTCCTTAAAGGGGGCGGGACACCGGCCGAAGTTTAACATTATGATACAGTAGGTCACGTGGTCTTTCTTCAAACGGTCTGAAAAGGAGGCGGGGTCGTATCAGTTATTAGTGAATGTATACTTCGTCCGTCGTGCGGTGCCGCGCACAACGTTGATGTGTTGTTGTTAGCTGGTAGCGCCGAACCGCACGGCTATTTTCAAGAGCTATTGTGTGTGTGCACTGTACATACACACACACACACGCACACACACACACACACACGCACGCACGCACGCACACACACACACACACAGGCTACCACAGACTTCAGTCCTCCGGAGCTCCGGTGAAGACTGGAGCACTTTTTAGCAGAGATGGCTGCTAAAAAGTGGTCTGTGCTGCGGAGGACCCTCGTTCTAATCTCTGACACCTTTTTGTTAGAAGACTTGTACCCTGTACGCGGTTAGGGGGGATTCTATAGCAGATTATATCAAATTTTTACCCCTAGAACTGCTTGTTTTAAAATTCGTTTTATGAATTGTCGCATTTTCTCCTCGCACAGTTCTGTTGGGGTTGTTTCACTAGATAATACTCAGCGCTCAACTCCGCCCCCTCCCGTCATATTACCCAATCAAATTAATTGAATTCAGTTACTGTACAGAAAGTACTACTTTCAGTACAGTAACTACAATAAATTAATTTGATTGGGTAATTTAACATGGGGGTACATGACATCATTAAAAAAAAATGGCTAATTTGATAGCCATAATTAGCTGTTTTGGCCGACTAAGAATAATAATAATACTAGAGGTTAGGACTTAGGCTTCATATCAAGAGTTCGGACCGCTATGCGGACCTCACACCTACGTTGCACTGCCGATCCAACAGATATTTCTGAGTCATAGTGACAGGGGGCTTTGTCAGAGTACAGAGTGGATTGTTCCCATATGTCTGTGTTTAATTTGTGCCCATAATTCGAGATCTCTGTATCTATCTGTCTACCTTTGTCCCTTTTTATTCCCAGGTATGGAATTAGTCATTGGTATATGCCCATACTTTGTATATTTGCATGCGCATATATGGACATATCGATTGGATCTGCGGTTCTGGACAACTGCATAGCCAGAGTGACAAAAACTGCAAAACTCAACATTTTGTTTTGTTTTCCTATTAAACGTTTTGGGTGGAGAATGGAAAAGGGCCACGGACAAGGGACAGAGTCAGCAATCTGGAATGTATCAAATAACCTGGCCCCAGAGCTGGGTTTGTCAGTGTGAGGCTACAATTTCACAGCTCACTACGGTTTGTAACAGGGTGGAGTGGTTCACTCAAAGTCCACAGCTCAGCATTGCTCTGTGTGTGTACGTCCTCGCCCCCCCCTCCCATTGTCTCTGTCTGACGGCGCTGCCTCTTGTCTCTGTGTCTTAGGGGGAGCCGCGGGAGGGGGATATGCCCAGGTCATCCCTATGGAGGAGGTAAGACACTGAGACAGACCCTCACCGATCTCTCAGCTGGACATGCACTGGCTTCAAAGGCCCTGAAAACATGCAGAGATGCATGCAGACGTGCGCACACACACTAATACTCACATATTATGCCAACACGCATGCACACACGCACTCACACACACACACACACACACACACACACACACACACACACACACACACACACACACACACACACACACACACACACACACACACACACACACACACACACACACACACACACACAGTGGAGTTGTAGCATAACAATCCTGACTAAAGCCAGTGTCCATGAAGTGAGGGGAGGAGGGACGGAGAGCAGTTTCAAAGCTCTAGAGACGGTGGTTGTGATAAGGCAAGCCACTCAGTCTCGTACCAAAACACCTGCTCTTCATTTCACTCTTTTCCCTCCGCCACCTCCCCAGTGCACTCCTGTGGTGTTTTCATGGCCTTTTAAACCCAAAAGAAAAGGGGGACTGTTTTCTTTCTTCTCTTGATAAATAAATGGGGTATGTCATAATATTTTCACAGTTCCTACCAGACAAAGACAAATCCATAGGAGATGCGTTTTATTATTTGAGGCCAGCCTTGATAGGCAAGGCCAAGCTTTGCGGTTTTAGTCCGGCCACACAAAATCACAATTTAATACAATTACGCTCTATTACAATTTACAAGTAGTTATTCCGTGCTTTGATTATTCTTTCGTGTCTATCCCCCCGCCCTCTCTGTACACTCTACCCCCGCCCCCTCCAGTTCAACCTACACCTGACAGGGGACATTCATGCCATCACAGCAGCCAACAACCTGACCGCAGCTGCCATTGATGCCAGGATGCTCCACGAGGCGACCCAATCAGACAAGGTGACAGTTGAAGCTGCGTCGGCACTTCGGTCGCTCATTTTGACACCGTGCCGAACACATGAAAATATCTGGGCCTGCTAAATGCTTACATTAACATCTCGTTGTCATGTTCAAGGGTTAAGCGAAGGAATGAAATCAATAAGGTCCTTCATTAGTAATCCATGTATGGCACGGCATGGTCTTTAGTATCACATTGCGGTCACATATTAGACAATGTATGAAATCTTTTTTTCTTTTTTTTCCTACCAGGCCTTATACAACAGACTGGTTCCCTCTGTGAATGGTGTCAGGCGATTCTCTCCCATACAGATCGCCAGGCTACATGTAAGTCATCCTCCGTGTCCCAATAAACACGGCAGAGTGCCTGAGAACTAAGGACGTCAACAACTGTTAACTAGCTCTCACAGGCACGTTGCTTTGTTGCTTCTGTCTTCGTTCAAATCGTCGAGTGAACACGTCTCTTTCTAAGCTATTACCCACATTCGCTCCACATCCGTCTCCCTACATACGAACACTTTGCGAGTTTATTCGTCAGACTTCATATCTGTTTGTGTTACGGTCAGCGAGGCAATTTATTGAGTGTTGATACCAGAATGCCTGATGTTAAGTCATAACAAATGAAATTCTGCAAATGTTACGGAGTTCGGAGGTAAGGATTAGGTCTTTCATAAAGCAGCACCCACACAAACACACGCTAATGTCTGCGTCTCGCTGCTGAGTTGAGGAGTTCACGGGCGTGTGAAATATTTATTGGTCTGAAGGGATGGAGCGAAAGATAAGGAGAGTCGTTCGTTCTAAACAGAGCTCTCACAGTGAACCTTTTGAACTTTGCAGGGAGTTTATCAAGCATGGATGGTCAGCGGCCTTTTCTTCCTGCATCCTCCTCTGTGTTTGCTCTATGTTCATTCATCGGTGGTGGGCTTCCGCAGCAAGGAAAATACCACTGGTGCTAGGAGGATTCAGGAAAACATTAAAGCCTGAGATATTCTTAGTCGTGTGCAGGTGGCACTCGCACTGAAAATAGATGATCTACAAGCTCACAATGTGTTGCGTTGTGAGCTTGTAGATCTACTATTTCGATTTACTCAAGGCAAAAGGGAGTCGAGCTGTATTGTTTTCAGAGTAATGAAGCATACCGTACACTACAAATACAGTATAAAACCGCCCATGTTACAAAACATGTACATTCTGTCTCTGTCTCTCGCTGTCCCTCTCTCTCTTTTCAGCGGCTGGGCATCAATAAAACAGATCCCAGCTCTCTCACGCCCCAGGAGGTCAGCTCCTTCGTCCGCCTCGATCTTGACCCCTCCAAGGTCACCTGGCAGAGAGGTAGGAGTGGAATCATTGGAATTCGCTCTCGCCTTTTTCTCTCTTTCTCTCTCATTCCTGGTTGCCGTCAACAACATTGGGACTGGCTGAAATAATAGCAATTAAGGGGAATTACATTGAATTTCAACTTTCACTGCTTTGTTACCGTGAAATAAAACACTGTCAGTTACCAACGTGGCCTCACCAAAACATCCTCCATGTCCACAAAGTCAA
>NC_137823.1:44214107-44304107 GCF_963921795.1 Nannobrachium achirus
GCCACGCTTCACATTCTTGGAGAACTGGACAAAGCCAGATGTTGGAGCTTAGCTCCTTCCAGGAGCACCACAAACCCTTAAGTTCTGTTCAGATTCACTTCACCTTGGTTCTGTATATTTGGTTTAAAAAACAATACGAATATACATTTTAACTTGACAAATCATCATCATACATTGACTTTGTCTCAATTCCAAACAATTCATGTGATATATATGGTAAATGTTTGCATTTATGCTTTGCTACGGTATATTACATTAAACACTGAAAGAGCTAGTTTTTACTGATAGCTGAAAGTGAAATTCATGTAAAATAACACACATGTGAACATGTGAACACACATTAATGTCACATATGAATGTACACTTTTACGAGATCCTGCACCTCCTGCAAGCAGTCTGTCTTCCTGTCTGCTGTTGTAGGACACACTGGATAGCGCTTTCTCTTGCCAGATGCTTCAACTCTAAGTTCACTGTTTGTTTTGTTTTACCATATATATCATATGAATTGTTTGGAATTGAGACAAAGTCAATGTATGATGATGATTTGTTAAGTTAGAATTTATATTATATCGTTTTTTTAACCAAATATCCCCCGGGTCAAAATGACCCACGAACAGAATTAGAGGGTCAAATAAAATGGGAGGGGTGTAGAATGGGTGTAGTGCAAAAATATATATATTTTTTTACATGTAAATCACAGAAGAATCTTTAAGGCTAGTGAGTTTCATGTGGGAAAAATGTAAACTTCTACCTTTTTCATTCAAAATGACCCAAACAGAACTAAAGAGAACAAAAAACCTCTGTAAATGCCAATGAATACTTTATTAATACATAATGGCCTTAAATACCCTTTTACAGTACAAAAAAAGATCAAATAAATCTTAAATTTGAATGGGCAAGCATGGGGATCTACACGCATTCAGTGGATTTATACCATTTAGGTCATATGAGTGTAAGGAGCAGTTAAGTCTTAGGGGGCTTTTAGACCTTTTTTTTTGGGGGGGGGGCTTCTCACGCTGCCAATATGTAACGTGTATGTTTTTGTTTTCCTTGTCTTTTCAGTCTGGCTTCGACATTGCAGTGGCCAGTGAGATCATGGCCATCCTGGCTCTGACCGATGGCCTGGAGGACATGAGAGACAGACTGGCCCGCATGGTGGTGGGCACCAGCCGCTCTGGACAGCCCGTCACCGCACAGGACCTGGTGTGTTGTTTGTTTGATTGTGGACTTCTAGTCTCGGTGGTAGTGTGGATGGTGGTTTAACTCCCTGAGTGACTCTGACAATCCTTCAGCCTGTGATGTCAGTCGTCTATGACTTATCTATGGCTATGCATACAAATTTGGGCAAGGTTTCAGCCTGATCTGAGCCTTTTTTACTACTATTATGAATGTTAAAGTAAGTATTAACAAATTAAAGTTAACTAGACTGCACTCTGTCGAGGTGCCAACTTCAAAGACTAAAACTAAGCTAAAAACAAGTAATGTCCGGCTACTACAGTGTAGTGGTCCAGGCACCTAGCTAGGCCAGTAATCCGGCCTGGCAGCATCGAGGGTTCGAGTCCCGATCACGGCGACATTTGCTGCCATCTCTCTCCCCATTTCCTGTCAGCCTACTGTATACCCGTAAAAAAGTAACATTATAGGCACGTGTGCTTGCGCATGGCGCGTGCTTGCGCGTGATGTCATTAAATGACCACCCCCCCTGGGGTGAAAAAACAATTACACCACTGCTTGAATCCACCACACGTCAGCCCTATACCCCCACAGACACCATGCCTCGTCTTGGAGCAACCTGACTGTATGGAGGTTAAGCACTGTTTCTCCACGCCTCTCAGCAGATCCTGCGAGCATGATCCTGTAACGAGGCATCTTCTTTAACCTCCACAGTGTCTCTGCCCAGGTGCTCTTCAGGCCCGACCCCAGACCCAGCTGGCTCTGGTTTCCCACACATGGCCGGGGTCTGTGTTGTTTCAGAATGGTAGAGGAGGATCCCCCTATACTGTTACATTAGCTTTACTGATTAGCCAGCATGGGAAAACATCACCACCCCTCAGGGCTTCCCAGATGGGAATGTGTGTGTGTGTGTGTGTGTGTGTGTGTGTGTGTGTGTGTGTGTGTGTGTGTGTGTGTGTGTGTGTGTGTGTGTGTGTGTGTGTGTGTGTGTGTGTGTGTGTGTGTGTGTGTGTGTGTGTGTGTGTGTGTGTGTGTGTGTGTGTGTACGTGTGTTTGGGTGTGACGAGACAACTGACATTACACATTTGAGGGAGGGGACAGTTAAAACAATAGGGAGGGGGCTTCAAAGTGGTTCAGATTAAAGGGCAATTTTAGTAGTACAAGTTACTGTTGATTATTAGCACTCATAACATATTAGTATCTGCTTATAATCCACTCCACCTCCATGCTTCTTCTTCTTCCTCTCTCTCTCTCTCTCTCTCTCTCTCTCTCTCTCTCTCTCTCTCTCTCTCTCTCTCTCTCTCTCTCTCTCTCTCTCTCTCTCAGGGTGTGAGTGGAGCTCTGGCAGTGTTGATGAAAGATGCCATCAAGCCCACGCTGATGCAGACACTTGAAGTGAGTCCTACCTGCTTGTCCTCACAGCCCTACTAACGTACTTGCACACTTAAATGATAATGATAATTAATTTATCTTTTTGTTTAGTTTTTCTGTGAACATGCTTTACAGAACAAGGTAAAAAGCTAGAAAATCATGAATAGATAAAACCGAAAAGATAAATAACGTGATAAGAGGCAATATACAATAATAAAATAGCTTGGAAAAAAAAGCTTGGTCACCCTGAGTATTGAGGCGAGTTTGAGGAATAACCAGGATGGCCCTCTCTGAGGCTACTGGCTTATAGGGAACTAGTATTTCTAAAATCTAACTAGGACCTGTCCTTAGGGCTTTAAAAGTCATCAGTAAAATCTGAAAATCAATCCTGATTGAAACTTACAGGCAAGCTAAAATTGGTGTGATATTCAAAGAATTGGTTAGCAGTCTAGCAGCTGGATTCTGTACCAATTGAATATGAGAGATCTTTTTATGTTATATGAGTATGAGGAATTACACTACTCTAAACATATGACATTAAAAGCACAAATTACAGAATACGATGTATTTTTAATTAATTTAAAGTTTGTTGAGCGACACTTGGAAGAAAATAGCCATATTAAATAAATCTGCCATAATGCTTTCCCAGTCACAATTTTGCCAATCCATAGAAAAAGGAATACATTATACTATATACAGTATACTTTAGTTTTTCTTTTTCGTCCAGTGCATTTTTTATTTTCTGATAAACATGTATCTAAGTTTGAGCTTGCCACTACAGAATGCTCCACAGAGAGCATTCTAAAATGAGATGATTGATGGACCTTCTTCTACCATGACTCTTTATCTTAATAGAACTTAAGCAGTATACTGGGAACAGGTGAACCTGTCAGCCAGGGGCCATCCACTCTTCGCTCCTGACATTGACATCGACTTAAGCAATGGCTTTAGTTTTTTAGAGTAATGGACCATACCATAAGCCTGCCCCCTCTGAACATCTGTTTTTCATTTTGTCCTAGGAACATAATAGAAAGGATGGACACACACATAGAGACCCGTGCATGTACGCACATATGCATGCACGCGCGCACATATGTGACCCCCTGGTTGGCCCTGTGCAAGTAGAAAACGCCTAACCCTAAGGTGATGGAGGGGGACCGGTAGGACTTACATTTGACGGATTGATTAAACTGATAAAGGGCTGCACATCTGGTCCTGGTCTGCGTCTCCCTGCTGGAGAGAGAACCTACTCGGGGGGGCTTTAACAGCGAGCAGAGGAAATATGTGCTCTTTGGCCATTTCTGTGAACAAGAACTGTTGTGTATCTGTAACAATGCGTCATTAGTGTGTCTAATCTGGTCATTCTGTCCTTGGGAGTTTAGTCAGCACAGGGAGTGAGGTTCTCTGCAGTCCAAGCCAAGGTGCCTGTTTTATCTTAATGCTAAAGTCCACAGTGTAAACACTTCTACCATACTGAGAGAGAAACTCAGACACATAAAGGTAGGCGGACAGCCCTGTGTTGGATAGATTTGAGGCGTTCATGTGCCACTTTGTGTGTGCGCGTGATGTCAGCCATTACAGTCATGCACATTTAAGGACAGCTGTTTTTGTTGTAAGCAGAAGGGCATTTCAAGCATTTTTCAGACGGATCGGATTGCATGCCCATTGAGTGCAGGACTTGAAACCCATACCCAGACTGAGTATTTGTTTGGAGGGGTGGGGAGCGGGCGCAGGCAGCCGAGATTTGGTTACTTTCTAGGTTTGGGGAGGAAGCGTTGCGGTTGTGTTTGTGAAACCCTTCCTGTGTGGGTTTCCTGTGATTCTGGCTGGGGGACTCGTATCGGGAAAGACCAGGCCTCGGCGATCCATGAGAACTTTCCATCAATCTAGACCCCCTGTGCCCTTGTGTGTGTATTAGTGTATTTATCATTGCTCTCTGGCAGAAACCTTGTATCTCTATATTTCTACAGTACGTTTAGTCTTTTTCTTTTTGTGAATGAATGCCATACTTGGTTGTACAAAAGTTGCTAAAATAGCATATCAAGCTCACAACGCTTTGCATTGCTACATGTTCTGAGCTTGTAGCAATGCGAAAAGGGGGGAAAGTAAGTCTTTTATACATATTTAACCAATTACAAGAGCTTGAAGTTGTGAGTAAATACTTGGTACATTGGATCCATTGGACACAGGTTCATTTTTCATTTTGGACATACTGTACAAGGTTTCTGCCCGACAGTGACATTACGCACACACACAGCACTCCGTATTGGGACTGTGTGTGTGTTGGCACAGCAGTACTCGCATGGATACGTGTTGTTTCAGATGGGGCAGCCAGGGCCTGCAGGAGATACAGTATAGGAGGAAAATGGATAGCAGTTGATCCCGCTCCATGTGTACGTGTCTGTGGAGCAGGCTGCATTGATTCTGTGTGTTGAAACATCCTGACAACAGTGGAGGTCCACAGAAGTGATCACGTACGGTGCATCCTGCCTATGTGGCTGGCCGTAGCTGCATGGTCTTGGAGATGCAGCTTGTTGTTTTGAATCACCAGAATGAAAATGGCAGGAAAAGTGAACGAGTAATACTCTTTCCCATGCATAATGGCCAACATCAAGGTGCATCTTGAACATGCCACTCAATCCGTTGTCAATCCTATAGATAGGTGTTTTCGGTGCTCATGACCCAAACAGGGACCTGAGGTCTTTCTGGCACCCAGCACCGCCTTGTTTTCAGTTTTTGTAAATGATGCAGTCTTAAATATATTTCTGATCGGACAAAGACATTGCCTGCACAAATCCACCATTGTAATATCATGCATCAACATGTTCTCCATGTCGCTTACACACGTGCACACTACTGAAGCGTTGGTCTTTTATTCTGTGTCAAAATAGACGAGATTTACTGAGATATACTCAACATACTGACGGTACTCTGTGGTGACTAGCTACTGTAGAAGACTTATCTAATTCCTGTTGAAATCTGCGGACAGGACAGTCTATTTCTCTGGGCTGATATTAGGGTCTTGGTTGGGGTTTGCACTCGCCAGTGTTCTGTTGGGTGGCCTGTGTGTGTTGTATATCATAGCCTGAGGGACTGAGGGAGGCACACAGACATGAATGCACTCACTGTATGAGTGATGTCTTCAACGTGGCAGTAACAATGACAGACCAGTCATGGCTCGGTGTTGTTTCCACGAATGTGTCAATAACTGTTGAGTGATGTGCTACACCCCCGTGCGTGTGTGTGCTTGTATGTGTGTGCACTGTGAACGTGTGCTCATGTGTGCATGTATGCGCACACGTGCATGCATGTGCACACGCACGCACGCACGCACGCACGCACACACACACACACACACACACACACACACACACACACACTCTCTCTCAAAAAGTAGAAGTCATACATTCCAATGATGTCACTTGTTTTGCAGGCTAGGAAGGGCATAGCAGTTGTAATTGTGGTTAGGAACCAATCTATAAATGTTACATCAAACTCCTCCAAACTCTAGGCCTATACAACATATATTCAAATTGACTGACTAGAGCATAAAGTAGCATTGGTAAATGTAATATTTTCCCAAGTGATGGGTTATCTGGATGGGCAGGTGGAGTTCCTGCCCACCACCATGGAGACTGGGTTAATCTGCAGTGTCTCCAGCTTGGCCAGGCAACCAACACAATTGGCCAAGCCAGTTGGCTGAGCCTCACATCGTGCTCTCCTGGTGAAACTCCTCAATGTCAGGCGAAAAGAAGCGGCTGGTGACTCCATGTGTATTGGAGGAAACATATGCTTGTCTACACGCTCCTCAGACCAACAGTAGGCGTTGCCAGTGACGGGGACTACTATACAGTACAGTACATAACAAATACTAGAAAAAAGCACACTCGGGGGCTTGGCCCCTTATACAAAGCCCCCTGTACCCCCAGATGGATACAGGTCCAGTGGGCACCTAAACGTTGTCGGCATTAGTGTACACTGTACATGATTTGAACATGCATGGTATATCATTATCAGACCTTCTCTTCTTCTTTCATGTATCATCGTCCTTGATGAGTGGGTGGCGACATTTTGTTACAACAAATGTCATTTGTTAGTTGTTAATTACAACTAAGGGAGGCCACACAGAGGCTGTTGTCTTCTCCCCCATCATTAGACCTACCTATTTGTATACATAGGCAGCAATGTAAGTTATTGGAGAATGTGACAGAGCGGTATAAACAATGTTGTGCGATATTCCCTCATATCCCACGCTAAAAAGATTCTGTGATGGAGATGTCCCTTGTCTGCTGCTCATCGCACTGTGCATGCGTCAACTACTGATCAAAATATGGATAAAAAACAAATAAAAATGCAGTTGGTACAACAAGTAGACGGTACGAAGGCTACATCCATGATCGATTTTCTTTTGTGCCAAATGCGTAGGCAGAGAGTGAAGGGATGACATGATCCTCACCTTTTTTTCCTTCTTTTTTTTAACCTTTGCCATCCTCGGTTCATCATAATGCTCTTTTCCTCTTTTGATTCCCTCCAAAAGGTTTTTTTTATGTCCTTTTCCATCAGCCTGGGTTGATTCAAGTAAAGCTTTGGAAAGAGTGATAAATGAAAAGTTCAGAGGTCGCAACCGGCACACGGAAATTCACCTTTTTATTTGACGCAAGTTCACATTCCAGCGGGACAGACAAAAGGGCAGCAGTATTTATTGGATATCCAAAGGATGTTTTTCATATGGTTTCCTCATATTATTGCACTCTTTCTCTCTTTCTCACACTCTTTCTCTCGACCTTTATCTCTCCCTTATTCCTCTTCTACTTGTCCCCCTTTTCTCTCTATAGCTGTCCCTGTTCTGTGCCTTTTTAAATGGTTTCAACAGGGAAAAGAGAAAGATAATCGCCATTGTTTGTCACTGCCTCATTAAAGAGCTGATTTACTAGGCTATGTTTGCCTCACCCTTGTTTTACACAATTGCTTTGAAAATAATGCAAGGACATTCCTTCCCTACTTCCTCTCAGTCTCAAATTATTCGCACAGCACAGTTTAACAATGGGTAAATTCAGTAAAGTTTTCATCCTCTTAACGAAATGTTCCTCTTAAACACTCATCCTGAGAGCTGTCCTTTCTCCTGGTCGTATCTGTCTTAACAGCTTGGCTTTCTTGGGCAGCTTGACACACATTCCCAATGTCTTTGAACACGGTTGACATCCAGTACTAACACTGGCAACCCTTTCTAAATACTCAGAGAAAGCCAGTTCCTCCAGATAGGCCTTTTACCCACATTCCTTTTTTTACGTTTCATTTATTTATTACCACATTTACCCCCAGTAGAGGCAATTTTAGAAAAACATGGTGACACAAACGAACATGCTTTTCTCAAAGTTTTCTGGTTTCAAAAAGAGTAATGTGTACTCAGTTCACTCCCAATAGCATATATACTAGTGTATGTCATGCATACATATACAGTTATTGAGCTATTATGTGTATTATGTATTACACGTAAAAAAATAGCAAAATTTAAAGATAACCTCTAATGTAACAGCATATTATTCTTTTACATTAGAGGTACTCTTTTTATCTTTAGTCTTGGACTGAAGATTGTTAACGACTTTCAACCTGGTGTTACTATTTTGGGTATGTCATAAAAAGTATAATATACCAAAAATATTGATACCAATGAAAGATTATATCAAAAATAACTTAATAACTTGTTTAATTGCAAAAGTTAAACAGTGTGACTTTAATGTTGTAAATGTCACGTTGGAAACGTTCTTCTGTGACAGTACCTTCTTAGCCTAGTCAGCTAGACATCCCGACACATGTTAAAACAAGGAGTTAGTTAGCTGCATTAGTATATAGGCTGGCCCCAGGCTAGTACCTTCTGTGCCTACATATAAGAAGATAACTGGAACTTGAAGTAATCGTGTGTGTGTGTGTGTGTGTGTGTGTGTGTGTGTGTGTGTGTGTGTGTGTGTGTGTGTGTGTGTGTGTGTGTGTGTGTGTGTGTGTGTGTGTGTGTGTGTGTGTGTGTGTGTGTGTGTGTGTGTGTGTGTGTGTCCAGCCATTGGTAAGGTAATCAAATCAGCATGGGCAGGGTGCTTGGCGACCAGTCAAACTGGCATGCCACTCAAGTACCTCTTAAGTTGTACCAACTGTTTAGACAAATACGTCGCCAGCCAAAAGTGCATCCACTCACGGAATATTTATTTTGGCTGAATGACCTGGAAGATGTTGAAACTGCAGAATGCGGGTTTGTGTGAAAAGAGACTGCTTAGGCCATGTTTATTCTTGGCTGGGTTGGTCGCCGTGGGGTAAAGTGCTGGTTTCAAAACCCTCCTGTATGTTTGTGTGTCCTTCTAATTGTTGCAGGGCACGCCGGTGTTTGTCCATGCCGGGCCCTTCGCCAACATCGCCCATGGCAACTCTTCGGTGCTGGCAGACAAGCTGGCTTTGAAGCTGGTCGGACAGGACGGCTTTGTCGGTAAGAGGCCCACTGTTCATGCTTGTAGAGGGCAGTGGTTATTTACTCAAGTACTGTACTTCAGTCAAATCTACTTGGTACTACTTGGGTATGTCCATTTTTCAAGGCTTTATATTTCTACTCCACTACATCTCGACAAATATTGCACTTTTCACTCCACTACAATTATTTGAAATGTTGATTTACTTTGCCTTTTTTAAAATAGACAATCTACAAGCTCACAATGTGCTGTGTGCTTTAGTTGGTTTTTTTGGTACTTAAATTATATTTCGATGCCAATACTTTTGTGCTGTTATTCATGTAAAATTGTTAATTTAGGCAACTATTACATTTACATGTAATAGTTACCACTTTGACCACTGGGCACAGGCCAAAGGTCACAGTAAAATCCTGAGTGTTTGTGTATGAGTCAAATTTTAAACTCTCACGATTTTGCTCTGCCCACGCACACATGCTTTGGAAAAGACAACCAGATGTACAGTACCTGCCAACTGTAGTGTCTGGGAGTCTCAGATTGACAGACACACACACACACACACACACACACACACACACACACACACACACACACACACACACACACACACACACACCACTAGCCCTGTGGAATTCATTGCCCAAGTTTTCCATAACAGTCAGAGTTAGACCATGCCTTCCAACTTACTCCAGCAATGAACTCTGGCCCGCTTCCATACTCCCAGAACCTTTGGCCTACATTCACCTTAGCACCGGCCCTGGCTCTCCTCTGCCCAGGTCCTGGAGATGTCAAACCTGCAGATTAGCCTCCTGTGGTCATGCGGAACCTTCTAGGAACAGGAGGAAAGATTGCGCTAAAAAAGTGACAGTGAGAGGAAGGAAACAGATTGATAATCTTAAGAGCCTCCGGAATGCTTTAGAGTAAAACAAGCTAATCCCATCAATGTCAATGAATACGCCGGTCCTTCCATCTTTATCTGTTTATCTATCCCGCTGCAGTCTGCTGCGCTCTCTTCATTCACTTTGACTGCAGAAGAATTTTTGGTATGTGTGTGTGTTTTGGGGGGTTTTCTTGGAAGTGGGGCCGTCCTTTATTATGGCCTTTTCAGGTGCGTTTGTAGTACATACGAATCACAAAATGTTGGCGTGTGTTTGCTAATGGGTGTGCATGTATGCATGTGTTATTATAGAGCACCCAAGTCTGAGTCTACGCATCCTACCTGGGTCACGTCCCCCCCCCATTCTGAATGCCCATAGACGTCTTTAATATCACGTCAAGAACTGCGTTCCAAAAATAAACAAAGGAGCACAGTGGTTTGACTCACATAGATATGAAGCGTCAACTGACGGCAAGAAAACGCTAATGTTCCCCCGCAGCCAAATGAACACAGTTTTTGCCAGAAACAGACTGTGTAAAAAAAAAAACACAATTCTTACTGTATATGAGACGATTCTAAGATGACCCAATGATATTCTCCATTGAGAAATGACTTCCATGACCCAAGGGATGAACGAGTGACGCCAGGACTTCGGTACTCTATTTGTACGCTGTGTAACACGTGTACTGTATACACATATATGTATGTATGACTTTGGATACACGAAAAAGAAAATTATGGGTTAAAAGGAACACTTATTTGTGGGGAGACACCACATAAACACAACCCTTTGCGTTGCAGAGCTGGGGAAACATGTTGGCAGCATGCACTGAGAATTAAGTTTCACAACACTGGATGTGTGTGTCTGCGCGTGTGTGTGTCTGCGCGTGTGTGTGTGTGTGTGCGCGCGCGCGCGCATGTGCGTCCTCCCACCCACTTTCGAAATCCCCCTCTCATCTCTCCTTCCATCTGTCTGTCCTGGACCCTCCTTCGCCTGTCTATGTTTGTTACCCGACTCTCAGCTATGTCAGGAACTACTCCCCCCCCCCCCCCCCCCACCCCACCCCACCTCCTCTATGCAGCTGGGATGCCTGACAGTACCCCCCACCACTACACGTACACGCACGCACGCACACACACACACACACACACACACACACACACACACACACACACACACACACACACACACACACACACACACACACACACACACACACACACACACACACTCCTACTGGATCACTGCTAATAGAAATAAGCCTCAGGACTCTGTTTTAATTTGATCATTGTCAGCAAGACTAAAGGGTAATTCAGAACCCTGCGTTTTTTTCTCTGCAACGTTCTAATGCTTTATGCTCTGTTGTACGCCAGTGTCGCAGGGTTTTGGGGGAAATCCCGCTCTTTCGAACTTAGCATGTTGGGGTTAAAATGTTTGTTGCAAGTCTTTTTTCAGAACAAGGCTTAAAGTATAATCCTATGAGTTCTCTTCATGATTGATGGAGCTGTGAAAATAGCAGGTAAACGTGCTTTTGGAGATCAAGATTACAATTTCATATCTTATTCGGTTAATATATATAGTTCACCTTGGTCTGCGGTCTCCCTTGGTGCTGCTCAACTGTGGCCATAGGTACCCCTGATGAACTCTGTCTGCATCTATGAACACCCAACATCTATGTTCACAGCAACCCATTTCATTACGCCACGATATGAACGTGAGGTTTTTCAAGTCACTTTAGAATCTGAGTCTGCACACTCTGCAGTTGGAGAATGCTGCTTTTGGAGGAGGGGGTGGGGCTTGTCCCAACCATGCATTAGAAATGCATTCCACATGCCAGATGTAAGAGATTCCTCTATCCTCAACAGTCTGGGCTGGAGGAGGCTCAGAGTCCCCTTGGATGTACAGGTTTACTGTACAATGTCCCACACCGCAGAACCTTTCGCCTCTCAGCTCAGAAACACATTTGGCTGCTTAGAGGACTGGACACTTAAGTCTTTACACACCAGTGGAGTGACGAATGAACAATATGAAAATCGGCCAGCGAGTATTTCTTTTCTCTCCATCCTATATGTTCGTCCCACGATTTTTGTAACCCATTTTTTTCACCCGGTGTCAATTGTCTAATGTAATCCTGGGCGCTACACTCCCTATGCCAACCTAAGGAGAGCAACGTACTGACCTCATGCTTCCTTCTATGCATTTCCCCGGCTGGACGTAGCGCATGGAAGGAACACGTTATTCCAACTAGTTCCAGCGAGTATTTCTTATGAAAAATACTCATATAGTTGGGCTGGGAAATATGGGCACAATCAAATATACATAATTTTTTAACAGATACCTCGATATCGATTTTGTAATAATATCGTTATAATATCAATGTTATTCATGGGCATTCCCAGATGATGCCCTGTTAGGGTACCCCCTTATGCCCATATATGGAGATCCCCAGGCATCAAACCCAGGCCCTAACTTGCCAAGGCCCTGCTTGGCATTACTAATTAACATACGTTTTATGCCCATATATGGAGATCCCTGTCCCAATGTCATCAATATTAAGGACATATCTGGGAATGCCCATATTTGGTAATGCCCATATATGGGCATGTTTCGACATAACATTGTTGACTATCATGCAGAGGTCTCCTTATATGGGTAACTGGTCCGATATACACTGTGACCCAGGGGGATAGCGGCCTCTAGCGGCAGTGATGTCAGACGTCATTGCTCTATTGGTGCTTTAACAAAACTATTTACACAATGAGATTTTTGAAGCGGTGAAAGCCGCTTCCAAGGAGTGGCTTTGTGTGTCCCGTACATGTCCATATATGGTCATTCCAGTCCAGAATGAACAGGCTTTGTCTGTCCCGTACATGTCCCGTGCATGCAGAATTGAGGATTAGTCAAGCTTCACATGACAATTTGGCCCTCCAGATAAAATCATTCATTCATTCAGAATTCATAGAAAATATAGAACTAAAGCACATAGAAAGTATAGATCTAGAACACAGAATGTATAGATCTAGAACACAGAGTTCATAGCTCTAGAGTCTAGAACACATAAAATAAAAATTCACCGCTTCACTTCGAACCGAGGTTCTATTTTTTTATGTCAAAAATAGTGAAAGTAGAGCTCTTAGATTGATTTTTGAAACATTTTGATTGCATAAAATAGGTTAAGTGACTAAAACTAGGAAAAGGCAACGATTAAATATCATATAGCTAAAAAAATCCAAAATCCCAGATGATATCTTTTCTCTATATAACGAGATGCAATATTTTGATATAAAATCAATATATTGCCATGCCCTAAGTCGATACCACATTCATACAGGTTGATTCCTTTGTTCACAGTGAAAGATTACCTCGTTCTGTATACTGTTTACATTGATTTATCGCTGTGTAATATCCACATTCTGAGTGTATATGTCACGGTTAGATAGAGAAACTGTTAGATCGAGAAACGGAGCGCTCGTCGTGCGGCGCGGGGTGGAAC
Source organism: Nannobrachium achirus (assembly GCF_963921795.1). Taxonomy (NCBI): domain Eukaryota; kingdom Metazoa; phylum Chordata; class Actinopteri; order Myctophiformes; family Myctophidae; genus Nannobrachium; species Nannobrachium achirus. The sequence goes on from NC_137823.1 coordinate 44,227,475, forward strand.
AAGTGGTCGCTTTGAGCAACAACAGCGTGGCGTCGGCAGGAATGATAGCCACACCCCACGGAGGTTATGGTTAGGGTTAGGGTTAGGGTTAGGCATAGTTTTACTGAGGTTAAGGTTAGGGTTAGGGTTAGAGTAAGGCATAGTAAGCTAATGGCTAAACACAGCCGAGCTGGGCTAGTAAATAAACGAAAGAGAGTCGCAAACAAGTGACGTCAGCGCCTGCACTAGTGAATGGCTGACTGGCTGTTGTCGCCATCTGGTGGTGATTGGTGTGTGGTGAACTACAAAACGAGCGCTCTTACCACAATCTCACTGAGTTACCCAAACTGACTGTAACATATACTCACGGCATAAACACTTTGAAAATAATAGTTTCAGGCAAATTCATCTAATAAAGAATTATGAACACACGTCCACGATAGATGACAATAATAACCCTAAAGGAATAATGTCTTCCATCCTCCAACTTTTTACCTCAATTGAAGTAGAGCACGGTTTCTAATGTGGCATCAAAGAGTATGAAAACCTAGATTCCACACTTACCCAGACTCCAAAGTGCCATGATGGTACAGAGAATAAAGCAACGCTGACCTGCTCTACTTTCGTTGTGTGTGCATGCATATTTCTAGTACTTCTGACTGCTAGTAACCCCGCATGACAGAGCTCTGTGTTCTCTCCCAAAAAACAACCAAACTATTCACAACAACGCATGCCTCCTCATACCTCCTGTCCCTCTGGCTCTGGACAGTTTGAGGTCACTGTGCAGGACTGGAACCTCACACGCTTGTTTCCTTACAACATCCTCTGGATTCATGCCACTCTTGGTGTCACTTGGCAGTGCCGTTGTACGCCCTGATTCACTGGCTACCTTCACTCCAGTTTACACTACACTTCAGTGTAGGGCTGAGCAATTGTCTGGGATTTTTGGATCTTAAACTTCCATCATGTGGCATTAATGGTGTTTTTGCCTGGTTTTAATCACTTAAATCTTATTTAATAGATAGTTTTAAGTACAAATAAATAAATGCTTTTCTGGCATTTGGTTAAAAATATTCAGATATTTGCCCAGCCCCTACTCCAGTCGGCTCTCTGTCGCAAACTCCAAGTCTGTCTAAATTCTTGGGTGCATACCACAGGATTGATTTGTTACTCATGTCAAGTCAAAAGTCAACATGCTGAGATAGAGTGTAGCTAAGGCCCCCAAAACCACAGTTCATCTCTGCAGAACGTCAACCATATCAGTCATATACCCAGAAGTAGTTACACTTTTCTAACTCCTCTTATGTCTTTTCCTTCCAGAAGATTCATTATGTCCTATAATTGGCCATCCTTCTCTCCATTTTTCTCCCTCTGTTTCTGGCTCTCATTCACAGCTTAATTTTCCTCTCTTCTTGGATCTCGACATAATACGTAGCATATTAGTGGGTGAAAACCTATTTTTTTTTTATCTTTTAAATATAAATCAAAGCTATTGGTCAAGGGTGACCAATATTTAACCGATGGCATGATCTAATGGTATTAGATCATGTGACTAATGGAACACATTTCTTTTCCATTTCCTGAAAAGTAATATTTTGTGGACTTGCTAGTTTCTGCCTGACAGTGATGCAATTTGCTAACACAGCATTGTGTTTCTTCATGGAAATTCACTCCTTTTCCCACAAAACAGTTACCGCATAGTAAGTACTTAGCCATCTGTCTCTATTCACTGTAGCAAGCAATGAGTTTTTCCACTTTACCAAACAACAGAGGCTAATCTCTTGTGGTCAAACTGAGACATATTGCTTGTCTATAGAAATTGTAATGGTTTAAGGATGAGAACATATTCATCCAATTTTATCAGTCTGATTTTTTAGATTCCATTCCGATTGGCTAAAACTGTCTTCCAAAGTTTGCGAGACCTCTATAGGCAACCCAGCCGTACAGAGGCCTGCCTTTTCTAGTTATTTATTTGACCACTTAGTAACAGAATACAGAGAAAATTCCCCTTGACAGAAACAATTCCCTTTTCTGATAATCTGAGAGAATTGATACACTTTGTTTATTTTTAGAGAACAAGAGCCAGAAGAGCAATCGCCTCCTTGAGGGATCAATACTCATGACTCCTATAACCAAGTTTGAGAATTAAGCAATATTACACAAGGAGGTGTGCTTTACCGATATTTTTGGCACAACAGTGATGTGGTCAGGAACAAGGGGGACATACTGGCTGCAATGCACACCTATAGGAAAATGTACTTGGCGCAGTCCCAAGTGAATCGGGTTATTGAAGTTCACGTGCACGAACACACACACCCCTCTGACAGGAATGCCACCTTTGCCCAGTGGAAACGCTAACTTCCTCTGGGCTGCTACGGAAGGTCAGTCAGGAAGCCCAGAAAGGCTAGGGCAGGTTGGGCTCAGTGCCTGGAGCTCTTCTGGTGCTTCTAGTGGGACACAGCAAAACAGTCCATAGTTCTTAGAGGGACCTATACAGAGCTCTTCATTAGACTATGCTTGGAGCCTAGCCAGTAATGCTGACCATATGAGGTACTGTTCAGTTCTGTTGAAACTCTTTACTTTGGTCCAGAGGAGATATAGGGACAGACAGTTATGATATACTGTAAGCGTCTTTCTGCAGATGGCTGACTTGAAGAAACCTGTACACAGACAGATATGCGTAAGTGTCTTTGTGTGTGTGCGTATGCACGAGCGTGAGTATGGCTAAATGTAATACTGATATTGACATGACCATTAAGTTCAAGCGAGGTCATGACGATGCAGTACTTTAACACAAGTTAGATGACAGACTATTAACACAAGTTAGTTGACAGACTATTAACCTCTTAGTTGGCTCAGCCCCTCATTCCCATCCCTCTGTCCAGGGTTCCCACACATTACAGGAATGTTTGGATAGGTACAGTATGCTGAATCCTTGCCAATTTGTGTGTTTGCGCGTGAATGCGTGTGCGTGAAACGCTTGAGAATTTAACAAAGAAAGTCATTGTGGGCTCGCCTGTAAGGCGAGCACACTTTAGATATTGTCATTATTTATTTATCAGGCAGGCAGGCAATCAGTAGACAGGAACTTCGGTTCCTTTCTACTCCTACATACTTAGTGAGAAAATGAAAATAAAAACATCAATGTGTTCAGTTTACAGTGGCGAAGTGTGCTATTATTTTCTATAGCAATCGGCCAAATGGTGGCGCTGTAGGAAGCCTTCGAAAGTGCGAACTTTGAACAGGTATAGCTCATGCTGTGTTTGAGGTCCAGCCATGAAACCTGTATACACGTATGCGTCTCCTCATGCCGAACAACTTTTACGCTCTGACTTTTGACCTCTGACCTTTAGATCCCCCAGAATTTGGAATTATATGAAAAACAGTAAAAATCGATCTCCTCCTGGGATTTTTGCGATACGCGCATGAAACTTTTTTCACATGAACTTTGGACCAATACGGTCAAACTGTCTGGTCGGATTTCTTTTAAAGTGAAATATAATTGTTTAATAATTCAATCAATATTGCGGTTTTATGCAAATTATTCTTCGGCCTCTAAATCATACATGCAAAGTTACACGTTCATGGCATTTGGCAAAGATGTGGAGGGTTAGTCAAAGTATCACTGAAACCAATTTTATTCCAATCGGCCAAAGGGGGGGCGCTATACGAAGCGTTTGAAAATTCAAACTTCAAGCGGGCATAAGTCATGACTCGTTTCGTTTGAAGACATGCAACTTGTTACATGCGTGCTTTGACTCGAGCGGAAGACATCTGTGTCGTTGTTAAGTAAGCTCCGCCCTTCGATTTTCCGCCATTTTGAGCAGTTTGTAAAACGCGTAAACCCGCTTTTATTCTGGAATTTTCGCTCCACGTGCACAAAACTTTTTTTACGGGAACTTTGGACCGATATCTAAAGATCTGTCAGATCGGATTTCTTTAAAATTGAAACATGCTTTTTTAAATAAATTCAATGAATATTGCAGTTTTATGCAAATTATTCTTCTGCCTCTAAATCATACATGCAAAGTAACATGTTCATGGCATTTGGCAAAGATGTAGAGTGTTAGTCCAAATATCACTAAAACCAATCTTACCCCAATTGGCCAAAGGGGGGCGCTATATCATTTTGAGCAGTTTGTGAAACGCTTAAACCCGTTAGGATTTTTTTTTTTGCAATTTGCATGAAACATTCTACACACAATCTAAGGACCTTTATCTAAGATGCCTATGAAGTGCACACACACACACACAAAAAAAATAATGAATATAGCTGCAAGCAGCGATAAAGTGGCCAAAGCCAAAAACACCTCAAATCATGAACACAGCCTGCAATGTGCGTGAAATCTTGCAAACACATTCCTAATAGGTCAAGGAACAGATACCACCCTTCTTACATTGGCCTGTTATAGCGCCACCAGCGGGTCAACTTTTGCACAACACATTTTTGGAACAAAATGGACCAATCTTTGACGTCAGTAACGTCAAAGAGAGCACTGCCTGCGATCTTGACATTTTGTACTTTTATAGCCATTGTTTTCTGGCTTGAAGCGAGCCCACAATTGTTTCGAAGGAACAATATTTTTCTAGTTATAAATGTTTTTGTTCAGTCGCAAAACTTATAGGATTTTGATTTTTTTACAACAAGGGTTCATATTTTAGATTGTGATTAGAGGGAAAAAAAAGATGAGTGTTAAAATGTTTCTTTCTATCCTTTTAGCGATTTTAGCGTTTCAATTTCACTTTTTCTGCTGACCTCACTCAGCAACGAAATAAACTGAAAATAAATAAAAATAAAAATAAAACAATTCACAGGAGGCAAGCAGTGATCACCCCATGATGTGCACTGCAATGTACCGGTAGTTTCAAATGCACTACATTGAAGGCGCTTTTTGAGAGTGAGAAAATAAGAAGACACGTGTGACCTGTGTGATCTGGGCAGCTTGCACCAGGAAATGTGCCAAGCTCAATAGGGAACAACGGTATCTATGGTTTCTGCCAGGATGAATTTAACTTTACAGGAGAAGTCCATATTGATGTCATACCTAAATGAAACACGCCAAAAATCTACATATTTAAACCTGAAGCCGATTCTGAAGAAATGCCTTCTAAATCCTGACCTAAGACCTAATTTTGTATTAAGAAATATAAACAAATGTATGTTGCTACAGTATACAGTATAGCAACAACTAATGTGACACAGCTGCTGTCCCGGATTGAAAGCTATAACAACGTAAAAGGAGTAACATGTCTTAAATGGGTTCATGTTATTATATATTACCTTCAGCTGTGAAAAGACCATTGATTGACAGTCAGTCATACAGTACTACTACTAGTAGTCGGGGTATTTGTCACTGTATATTTGACCATTTCCCTATGTTGAGTAAGAACCCCTGGCTGTTTGTCTGTCACAGTAACTGAAGCCGGTTTCGGGGCAGACATCGGGATGGAGAAGTTCTTCAACATCAAGTGCCGGGCTTCAGGCCTGAGGCCTAACGTGGTAGTGCTGGTTGCTACTGTCCGAGCACTGAAGATGCATGGCGGGGGACCTAGTGTAAGTTAACGCCCACTTGACTGTCTGCATGTTGTATGCTAGCAACTGCTTGCAACACTACTACACATACGGTACATATACAGTACACTCTTTCGATAACGTAGTATACATAGATGTATCATGAATACAAAAAATACATATACATACAACACATACACAACTTAAAAACAAAAGTAAAATAAGCAAACCCACCCACCCAGCCACCCATCCCTCCCAGGAACAACAATGTCATAAAAAGCTGAGCCAAACACCATGCATACCTCTGCCAAGAATCTTTTCATGTCAGTTTGTTGAAATGTAGAAGAAAAACAAAAACCCTGCTTCTCGATTATTTGGCTATAAATGGGTCATTGGTTCTAAACATTGTTTTCCATACATTTTTGGTTAATTGCCCAGCCGTAGTTGAAAGAGGGCATCCAAGGACAAGACTACTATTTGATAGTTCTCGCCAATGGTGCAGTCCAATCTGTAAGCAAAGAGTTGTGTGCATTCCTCTCTCATGTAAATGTTTATGATCCATCTTGAGTGGCCCACCTCCTGGAATTCTCCTACTAGTTGCCTGGAAGTCTATATTATTGGTTTGTAATTACTCTTGGTGAAAGTAATTACATTAATTATCAGTAATGACTCGTGCACACACCATCAAACACACACACACACACACACACACACACACACACACACACACACACACACACACACACACACACACACACACACACACACACACACACGAATCAAAGACAACTTTAATCTAGCCTATTGAATGACAAAATACACCCCTGGTGTGATATGATTGTTATAGTGTGTAATTAAGTTTGTTTTTCTAGGTCTCCGCAGGTGCACCTCTTCCTAAGGAGTACATAGATGAGGTAAGACAGACATACATTTGGGTGTATATATACTGTACACGCGCGCGCACACACACACACACACACACACACACACACACACACACACACACACACACACACACACACACACACACACACACACACACACACACACACACACACACACACACACACATTATGATGCAAATGAGACTGAAAGATAAAGATGACATAAACACAAGTCTTTTATTGGGTTGTGGTGAGTCAGTGGAGTTGTGGCTTGGTAGATATACAGTAGTGGGGTCTAGCTCATTATGATAATGAGCTAGACTTAATTAATTTAGACTGAAAGGTCAAGATGAGTGTCATGATACTAATTTGCTCATGCAAGTCACACAGTTAAAAAATATATTTCTTGTTACATGCACCCACACATATAAAGTCATGTTTGTTGGAGTGTCTTGTTTGTTGTGGACTTGTGGTAATTGCAGCCATACATGGCTGAACCCATAGGTGGCAATACAACGCCCTTTTGGTTCCATTGGGTGTTTAACAGAGGCTGGCATGCAGAATTGAAGTAGCCTAGCACAGCTAAACACTATCTACCCATGTTGACACAAGGGAGAAATGTATATACCCAGGCAGTTAACTGCGTGCAATATAGTATGGCTAAGCCAGGTTAGAATTGAAGAACCTCTTCGGCACTAAGCTGTTGGTGCCTTATCTTTTTATAGATGTGAACAACAGCCATTGGTGGAAAAAGGTACTCACATTTTTTACTTTAAAAGTATCAATACTGCAATATAGAAATACCCTAACCCATACTCCATAATTCAAAATTTACTTGAGTAAAAGTACAAAAGTATTGGCATGAAAATGTACTTAATGTACCAAAAGTAAAAGTACTCATTGTGCAGAATGTCAACACTTCACAAGTTCAAAATGTAGAAAATAGCTGATCTACAAGCTCACAATGTGTTGCAGTGCGACACATTGTGAGCTTGTAGATCTGCTATTTTCAAATGGCCAAAATATATATAGGGGCTGAAGTGGTTAGTGTGTTTTGTAATAATAATCAAAATCTACAAGTAACAAGTAACTAAGTACAGTACTAAAGTAAATGTACTTAGTTACTTTACACCACCGACAACAGCTCATGTCTGAACAGCTTTTAAGTCACCAAAAGCTCTCTCAGTGCAGTGTATTAATGTCATAGTTTTAACCTACAGCCAAAGAACGTTTGGCAGGGACCAGCAAGCTTTCATATCTACTTCCATTCCACACATTTAACGCATCTTTGTAGGCGTTGTGTTAAGAGAGTCTCTGTCAGTACTCTGCACTGCCTCGGGCTCCCAGCTGGGTTCACATTCTCATCTGATAGCCATATATATGTGCATGTACATAAATACAACGCCCACTAACGTGGTTAAGAGCAATTATTTGATTAACAGGACGAAACAGAATCCTTGCATGTGGTTTCCGGTTGTGTAGGCCCTAAACGAGCGGAGGTGGGACTCTAATGTTTGTGTGTGTGTGTGTGTGTGTGTGTGTGTGTGTGTGTGTGTGTGTGTGTGTGTGTGTGTGTGTGTGTGTGTGTGTGTGTGTGTGTGTGTGTGTGTGTGTGTGTGTGTGTGTGGCTGCATACGTCTCTGGGCGCACGCTCGTATCTGGCTTGAATCACTGGTCTCTCAGGCAGGTTCAGCTGAGCAAATAATGAATCAGGCTAAGTTAATTGTAAGGCCTGTAACAAGAACCAGAGATTCTGGCAGGAACAGAGCCAGCGAATACAGACAGATCGACCCCGCATGGCTTTAATGCCTCTGTGATTTGTGCTGCGCATACGGTACACACAAAAAACAATATAGCATTCCTGTCGTTTGAGAAAAATATGTATTTTTTGTTGTACAACACAGATGTTCTATTAGTATCATATATTATATTATTTGAAATACTATAAAGTATATTAGTATACATTACCCTTTAACGCTTCTCTACCTTGCCTGTTATTATCAGACGTATATACTGTATAGCTAATATGCTGTTATTATGAGAAAACCCAAATAAACTGTATGCTCATAATATGCAATAAGAAAATAAGGAATAGATAAGTCGTATGTGTACCAGTCTTATTGTATGACACTATAACATAATACAATCTACCAAGATATCAAGTAATATCAAGATACTACTACTAGATCATTGCAAGCTACTGGTTAATAACCAGGCATGAATGGAATCATCATTTAGAGGGGTGTGCCTTAGACTAATGGCATAATCTAATAACATAATCCTTAAAATAAGGACATTGATTATGTGTCTTTGTATAATAGCTACTAGCATACGTATACAAACTGACTTCTGTATTTCAATGGCACGATATTTTATATGTATTACTTCCTAATACTAAAACACTTCATAATCAGGGACTTGAGTAGATGCATAAGGTGACAGACACATGGGGATTTTCTTAGCTAGTATTATTAATGTCAGACTCTGCATCTCATCTCTCAAATGTCTATTTCTTTATTCGCTCTGGCTTGCATCTATCATAGAAGATGTGAACACAGCTACTTAGGTGTCCTAAAAAGCCACCTGACTCTAACCCAATTACAACCTTCTTGGACTACTTCTGATTCCCTCTCTGTCTTCGCTGCACACTCACTCACAAACACATACTGAGTCCAACATGCAACATTATTATGGGTAATATCCTTCTTGGGCAGCCGTGGTGACTAGACGGCTATATTCCTCTTGATGAGGTGATTCATACCGTCTGAGTTTCATATTAAATACAGCAGCAGCCATGCACTATTGAACTTCCATCTGTAGTGACTTGTGTGCGTCTGCTCTGTGTTTCTCGCATAACTCTCATCCAGAACCTGAGCCTCGTGGCCGGTGGAAGCCATAGCAACCTGAAGAAGCAGATCCAGATAGCGCACCTGTTTGGTGTTCCGGTGGTGGTCGCCCTCAACGTGTTCAAGTAAGACGCCAAACCTATGTATAACTCGCAGAGAGATTGGGGAGGGAAGCCGGGGAGAGGAGGGTGATATTTGTCATTGCACGTATTCCTACGGGACTGGGGGTGGCACCTGTCAGCAGAGAGTGTTGGGTGGGAGGAGTCATGGGTGCGTCTCATTCTGGCCGGTGAGCCAGTAGGGCATAGACATAGAAAGGTAGATGCCTCCTTCGGCTCTGGTGCATATGCATCGAGGGACCAAGGGAATCCGTGTGCATTGCTTCCACGTGCGTCACACATACGGATGTTGCTATGCCAATCAGAGGCAGGTGGGGGCGGGTCTTTACTTACGCAGCCTGTAAGAACAGAACAGCTGAGCCGCGCAACATCGGAACTGGCTCTGTTGAATTGAATTGTAGTGCTTGGATAAGTCCCGGAAAAGCCGTGCTGTGATTGGCCAGTAGTCACTTGACTGTCAGCGTTCCCTTGGTTTTTCCAAAGAAGGTCTCAGCAAGAACAGTCACCAACGTCATCTAGGCTCCATAGGTGGCGGGTGGCCACCGGTGGCCACCCAAAATAACATTAGCGTCTATGAGCACTTCGTCACTTCCGCCACCCAAAAGTGTCATGGCGGCGTACCATGGTGTGCCAACTTCCGGACTACAATTGTTGCACATCGCTCCAATGAACTGCAGAGGCGAACAAGGCATCTAGCTTTTTATATCTGTGCAGTAAGGTAATACAGCAGTAGAATAGGGTACCACAGCTGTAGAATTTCTGTTTTCTTTACTATAGCAGTGAAAACATTTGTGTGGGGAGGAATTAATTGGCATAACGACTAAATTGGGTGAAAAGGGTTAAAAATAATTGACAAAAATACATTTCTAAACTCTTTTGAAATAATAATGAAGAGAATTATTGTAGGAAATGCAAATCTTTAAAATGGGTCCGCAAACAAAGAGTTGGTCCCGACCCATAGTTTGAGAAACCGAATTAGCACCTTCATGTCAACTGGCTTATATCAACCTGCCACCTCCGAATATAACCGTTGACTCCACACCAGGACAGACACCCAGGCAGAGATTGACCTCGTGTGTCAGATCGCCAAGGAGTCCGGGGCGTCTGACGCCGTGCCATGCCACCACTGGGCACTGGGCGGACGAGGTTCAGTGAAGCTGGCGCAAGCTGTGAAGGAGGCCAGCAGCAGACCCAGTGACTTCCAGTTCCTCTACAGCCTAGAGGTGAGAGCACAAGTCATTTCATAATGCATTCCTCTACAGCAGGGGTTCTCAAACCTTTTTAGGCCATGACCCCCAAAATAAACATAATATGAACTGGGGACCCCCACCCTGACAAGCACTTGGAATTGTACTGTAGGTATTACATTTAATGGGACCCGGTTCCACAGCATTGCGAGGCATTGTGAGCATGTAGATCTGCTATTTTCACAATGTTCGCCTCTTGCTTACTTAATATTTTACAGTTTGGCCAGTTTGGTTATTAAAACTGTCTTGATAAATGTGCAGATACCCTGTATACACTTATACTGTGTGTTAGTTTGTTTACCATTGAGTGAGGGAAAAAAATTACATTAAAGTGATCCCTGACTAATGCGACAAATATGCCTTAATACATTATAATTGTCCTCTATAACTACAATGTAAAATTAAAAACGCCTCAATTATTTTATTTATTCTAGAAATAGCTAATCTTTCACTCAATAGGGGAAATGCCCGTCGCAAGTTGATGATGTCATAAATGTGATCTATCCCTATGGAATTAATGGCATGCATGTGAAAATAAAAACAAACGTAATACTTCCTATGGTTAATATGAGCATCAAATCAATATTTCAAATGTGTTTGTGTTTTGTTTTTTTGCACATGCATGCCATAAAAATGACACATGACATTTATGACATCATCAACTTGCGACAGGCATTTCCCCTACTGAGTGAAAGATTAGGTATTTCTAGAAGAAATAAAATATTTAAGGTGTTTTTAATTTTACATTGTAGTTATAGAGGACAATTATAATGTTTTAAGACATATTTGTCGTATTAGTCAGGGATCACTTTAAGCTAATCATCTGGGGACCCCACGAAATAATTTGGGTCCCGATCCCAAGTTTGAGAACCACTGCTCTACAGCCTAGAGGTGAGAGTACAAGTCATTTCATAATGCATTGCAGTGAGCAGCGTGTGGCTACTTTTGGCCCCAGTCATCAAGATAAATGGAGTAAGTGGTTAAATATGTAATGGGACTGTCTTATATTGAAATTGGCTAATGGGCGGGTGGACCGCCCAGTCACTATGGGCCTCATCGCATGCATGTGTCATTTGACAAAAAAGATGTAATTTGTACAATATACTGTTAGTATATTATATTATTATGAATATACTCTATACCAGTAAGACTCCCTAATCGGGAGATAAGCGACCGTTGGTCGCACAAATAGGCCAAAAGTTTGTTTTACCAATTATCAAGACATACGGGCAGTTGACAGTTTGCCATGGTTACTCATTGAAGTTGAATCTCCATATATGGAGATAACCTACGCATCACACTAAGTCTGACCTCACCAGCCCATATTTGGGCATGAGCAACTTATGTCTCCATATATGGAGATATGATGACATCACACAGTCCTCAGCCGATGATGTGGCGTGATGTCATACAATACACAAACGAGCCCTACAGTATAAAGGGGCAATTCTTGCCAGGAAAGAAGCATTTCTTCGACTCAGACCTTATCGCCAGGGTTGGCTTATAGCAGCTGTCGGTAGATAATGCCGGTCTTATATAAGGGTCATTTGTGTACGGTGTGATTTGCCATGGTTACTCATTGAAGTTGAATCTCCATATATGGAGATAACCTACGCATCACACTAAGTCTGACCTCACCAGCCCATATTTGGGCATGAGCAACTTATGTCTCCATATATGGAGATATGATGACATCACACAGTCCTCAGCCGATGATGTGGCGTGATGTCATACAATACACAAACGAGCCCAGATATGAGCAGGGCAAAGGTGTGACGTGTGACTTGTGACGTGACGGACGTGACGGACGGCCGGTGGAGGTTTTGATACCAGTAAGACTCCCTAATCGGGAGATAAGCGACCGTTGGTCGCTTATCTCCACAAATATCACAACCTCCACCTCTCACGTCATACGGGTAGCCATAGTTACACCTGGAATGTTGAATCTCCATATATGGAGATAACCTACGCATCACACAAAGTCTGACCTCACCAGCCCATACTTGGGCATGGACGACTTATATCTCCATATACGGAGATGGCCATATATGGAGATACGATGACATCACAGAGTCCACAGCTGATGATGTGGCGTGATGTCATACAATACACAAACAAGCCCTATATAAAGGGGCAATTCTCACCAGGGAAGAGAGCATTGCCTGGAATGTTGAATCTCCATATATGGAGATAACCTACGCATCACACAAAGTCTGACCTCACCAGCCCATACTTGGGCATGGACGACTTATATCTCCATATACGGAGATGGCCATATATGGAGATACGATGACATCACAGAGTCCACAGCTGATGATGTGGCGTGATGTCATACAATAAACAAACAAGCCCTATATACTGATGCGATACGATGACATCACAGAGTCCACAGCTGATGATGTGGCGTGATGTCATACAATAAACAAACAAGCCCTATATACTGATGCGGAGATATGAGCAGGGCAAAGGTGTGACGTGTGACCGACCGACGGACGGCCGGTGGAGGTTTTCATAGTAAACTGCTCCCTGACGGTCGCAACTAAACTGCGACCTTACGGTCACAATCACTGGTTCCCAAACACTGGGTCGGGATCCATTTGTGGGTCGCGGACACATTCTTATGGGGCCCTTAATCTTTTTTCCTATATTTTGTTTTTAATTATTATTTATTTCAAAACATTTTCAAAAAACATTCCCATAAAAAATTATTCAAAACAAATTCAATTATTTTTTTCAATAATTTCATAAAGAAATGTAATTAAAGAAAACATTTTGGGGTTCAGTGTCTTGCTCAAGGGCACTCAAGTGTCTTGATATGATACCAGGAGGAGTGGGGATTGAACCAGGTGTCCTCTGACTCTTAGACAAGCACTTCACTTGCATTGCTACACTAAAAACAATATTGCAATTGTATATGAATATTGGTTCACCGTAATATATAAATATTTGAGACCGAAGGTCGCACTTTAGTATGAGAAATGGCACATCATGTCTCCGGCCGTCTGTCAGAGTGTGCTTTTTTACTGTCTATGGGTTTGCCGCTCTGACATCACGCTCTGATATGGAGGCCACATCGACCACATTTCACAATTCAATGTACTCTTACCACTAGGCTGGTGGTTGTAAAATGGTTCTATATGCTCCTGTAGAACCCCCGAGTATATATGCAATCACTCTAGTTTTAGTAAAAACACGTTTTAATCAAGATCGCACGGAGAAGAACTGCATTTCCCACACTGCTAAACATGTACATCCGGTGAAATCGACGTCTGTGATTGGTCTAGCTTCTTCTTCTTTCATGTATCTTGCGGTTACCGCGGAAGTAGCTACTGCCCCCTGTCTTCCCGGCGGATTATTGCGCGTCAGCAGAACGCCGTGAGCGATCGTCTTTCTTTTACAAATATGATGCACTATGTTAAGGATGACGATAAGAGCGTCCACAGAGATGACAATCACTACATTTCAGGCCATATGCTGGCCTGGATAACTAAACTGAGCGTGATTTAAGGGCTTTATTTCAGGAAACAACAACAACATTCGCAATGCATTCTGGGAGTGTAGTTTCCGCAATTTTAAAAATAATGATGTACACAGTCTTGTACCCTGCCCTTTTTTTCAGCTTTCTAATTAATCTTTGCATTCAAAAAAATGTGAATATTGACATGATCCCTCTCCAGCCGAGGTGGCTTTGTCCAAGGCTTAAAAACGTTTAAATAAATACTTTATGAAATGTCTATGGAAGAAATGAATGCGGAAAACGCTTCCGACACCAGAGTGAGGACGGGGTGGGGCTTCAACTGCGATGCTCTATATGGCCAAGACAGATGGCCAAGACAGTCCATATCTGTGTGGCTAGTTCTACAGACAGAGATCTCCATATATGGGCATAAAAGGATTGTATGTATGATGTCAGATGTCATAGACGTCATAGGACTTTCACATAACAAATAAGCATGTTTGGGGTCTCACAGCATATCTCCATATACAGTACATGGATCTCCATATATGGGTACCAGGGGTCTCCATATATGGGTAACTGGTCTGATATATCACTGGCCAGATGGCCAATACATGGCACCACCTCGCCCTTTGGGGCGAGGTCGCTTGTCACCCTTAGACATCTTACTGGTAATAAATAGTTTATCACTCTAATATATAAATATTACAGGGACATATCATTATAGCACAGCTTGATATGCTGCCCTGCTTATCTGAAGCTTGAAGCTTGCCTGTTTGGTAAAGCTTGCTGCTGTATGTCATAGCCAGATTAAGCTGCTTGCTTGTTTGTCTGTAGTAAACCTCTAAGTTAATGATTAGTTTCAAATAGCACTGGCTTGTGATGCTAATTGTATGGGACTTGTTGACAGTTATGAACACACACTGCAATATACAGAGTGTTGTCAGAATGTTATGGCCAAGAGGCCAAGCCATTGGGCTTGTGTCACCTCAAGTGGCAGGTTCACAGAGGCAGATCAAAGTTATTAGTGGGGGAACAGCGTGTGGGGAAGGGGGGGGGGGGGGGGGCTGTGCTGTAGACCCAAACAGTGGGTCGGGGCCCATCTTTGGGTCGTAGACCAATTTGTATGAGTTGCGAGTAAATATCCCCTTATTATTGTCTACTACATAAAAAAAAAAATATATATATATATATATATATATATGTCATAGTCTAATAGAGAACCAGCACGTTCAAGACGCGGAGCGTTCGCCGTGCGGTGCCGGGGCGGCGCCGGGGCGGCGCCGGGGCACCCACAGCAACGTGTTCCAGGCGGAGCCTGGCGGAGCCCCAGACACGAAGCCCAACCGAGTTACGAAGCCCCCCTGTATCCACGAAGCCCCAAGCGGCGCGAAGGCCAGCGGTCCTTGGTCCTGCTCTTCGCCCCCGAGCGCCGTAGGCGCGAGTGGCCGCGAAGAGCGGGCCAGGGCCGCGCGGCCGGCGGAGCGCCGCGCGAGTTACGAAGCCGTGGTGGACGCAATCGTTATATTAATATTTGCCCAGGCCGTAAGGCCTGGGCAAGCGCACGATAATGGCTAAGCTAGGCTAGGCTAGGCTAGGCTAGGCTAGGCTAGGCTAGGCTAGGCTACGTAAACAACGTCGCAAATATAGTCGCAAACGAGTGACGTCAGCGCCTTCACTAGTAAATGCATAGAGTATGAGTGAATGGCTGTCGTACGCCACCTGGTGGTGATTAGTGTGTGGTGAACTACAAAACGAGCGCTCTTACAATGAACGTCCTGGGTTACCCAAACATCCTGTAACATATATACTGTATATGTTATTTAAACGAAATAGGTTAAAACAATTCCAATATTTTTCTAAAGTATTTCATAAACTAGAAAGATGCAGTTCCGAGAAATTATATATATAATAATTTTCCCATTCAAGTCAATGGGGTTACTTTATAGAGTAACTTTTAACCAATGAGGAAGCTGCAAAAACTGCTTTTAGCCAATGAGGAAGCTGCATAAAGGTGACGCTACAAGAATGCTGCTTCCTCATTGGCTAAAACAATAGTGTGTAATACTATAATAGTGTGTAATACACTTTTTTCTTTTTTTTCTTTTTTTTAAGAATCTGTGAAAATAACCGATCTACAGGCTCACAACGCGGGAAGCGACTCATTGTGACCTTGTAGATCTGCTCTTTTCACTGATTCACTGATTCTTCTGGCAAACGTCTTAATTTCTCTTTTGGGTCTTGAGCTAAAAGGTTTGGGAACCACTGTACTAGATGCTCTAATCTCCCTCAATGAGGAGCATCAGTGGCCAGCGTCCGTTATTATGACAGCTATTCTACTTACAGTACCTGATGTTTAACGAGCTTCATAAGGGGACTTCCACAATGATGGTGATATTTTGTATCTAATCTTTTCCAGACAACATATTTGTTAGACCATTACAGTTAATGGAAGAATTGGATTTAAATGAGCAGCATGCTGGTATGGGCCTGGTTAGCTGAGGGAAATGGCACAGAGTTAACTACATGTCATGAACCCTAGCCGCCAATTCTGGGGCAAACATTTGGCAAAAATCGCTTGTAGAGCTTGTAGATTTGCTGTAGCGCAGGGGTCTTCAAGGGGGTCCGGGACCCCTAGGGGGTCCTCAGAGTTACTACAGGGGGTCCTCCAAATCTTTGTGTTATAGAAATCTTTTTTTTCTTCTTTTTTTATATTAACCACTTGAACCCTAGCATCCACATTCTGAGAACTTTAGCCAAAAATAGCAGATCTACAAGCTCACAACGCCTCGCAGTGCAAGGTGTTGTGAGCTTGTAGATCGGCTATTTTCAGCGAAGAGTTCTGGTGTAGAGGAGAAAAAGAGCAGTCTAAGTACAGAGTGAAAGGTCAAGTATATAAAGTATTGACGGTTCAAGTGGTTAAATATCTGAAAACACAAATTGACATGAATCCAAAATACACTGATGATTAAGGTTGTGGGGGTCCCTGCTTCATCTCTCTCTCCACTAAGGGGTCCTTGGCCTGAAAACGTTGAAGACCCCAGGTAGACTCTGGCTAAGTATACGTATAAGGTGGTTAAGTTAACAGAGCTCTATGTTACACCACACAACTTCTTGACCCAGGTAGAAAAGACCAGTGCATTGTTGCGTTTTTTGCACATCCCACAACCTTTATTAGAATCGCCCCAAAAAATAGTGTGTTTGTCCCTTTGTCCATTGGTCCATCTGTAACTCCACGTTCAGCAGTTGCTCAATTGTCTAAAAAACATAATACAAAAAACAATAACGCATGTACCTTGCCCAACATCAACTTCATCACCTTCAGATGTGTCTCTACTTCTCATAATCCCAAAATGTTTAAAATTTTTCCGCCACCTTTTGCCCTGTAGGCGCCATATATTGCGCAATCCTTAGTTGTCTGGCGACGCGAATCACGTCACAAATGGGCGTAAACACAACGCACTCCAAGTCTCCAACTGCCGGGGGGAGCATCATGGTCTCTGGAGTGGAGTCACACCACACAAACGAGCAACCTTAATACCTATTTAATTTTGTCCGGGGGGGGGGGGGGGCAATACGAGAGAGAGAGACACGAGATGCGAGAGAGAGAGACACGAGATGCGAGAGAGAGAGAGAGAGAGAGAGAGAGAGAGACACGAGAGAGAGAGACAGAGAGCGTATATACTTTACCCTTTCTGACTTTCCTGCAATGACAACCTTAATGCAGCTAGCAACAAAGGACCTATCTAATTTCGTCATGTGCCCACATGTGTCATAATTAATCCCACAATAACTATTCCACTCTGTCTTTCTGTGCGCATGGTCGCATTTCCCTCGGAACACTCCGGACACGGGACTGTAATCATCATGTATAGGTCTATAACCCAAGAGGACCTGTTAGGACCCGTACTGTGTGTGTGACGTGTGTGTACTTTCTGCTTTTTATGCAAACTATAAAGCAAGCAAGCAATCAATCAATGTGTGTGTGTGTGTGTGTGCGCTGGCGTGCGCTTCTGCACTATATGATCAGGATACGTAACGAAGTGGATTTGTGTTTAACGTGCGTGCTGTGCTGTGTTTAGGCTGACCTGGGATCAGATTCAGGTCCGTTATTACTATTAGCCGCGAGGCAGGGACATGAACATTTCTGCCTGTCAATCAGTTAAGCGCACGCCGCACAGCTGCCGTGAGTGAGGGATCTCGGTACATGAAAGGGGATTTTAATAATGATTTACTGGTCGGATCTCTCGGAACCTCGGAAATAAAAGGATTTCGGGACAACATGTCACGGGTTTCGGTCTGTAAAAAAAGAAAGAAAGTCGGAACGGGACGGAATCGGACGAAATTTGACGGTACTTTCGGTTCGCTTTTTTGGACCCGTGAAGACCTCTACTCAGAACGCCTTTGAGAGGGAGAGGGGTAGAGGGGTAGAGGGGCGGCTGATTCGGAGTATAACAGCAACATCAGTGGATGCTGAGTTGCAAAACTACTCAAATGTTTTTACTTAGGTAAAAGTACTCTCCCTCCCATGCCCTACTCGATCCTATCCTCTTAAGCTATGAACAACAACGTGTGTAGAAATTACCTAAAACAAACAACATCTGTGTAGAAATGACATAAACATGATTTAAAACATCAAAACATCGCATGCACCGTTTTCTATAGTTCACGATTCGGTGTATAACACCAACGGCAACGTCCGTTGACGCTGCGAGTGGAAAAGTAGGCTACTGAAATGTTTCTACTTAGGTAAAAGTACTCTGTTACAAGTAACGTGTGTGTTCGAATGTGTTACTTGAGTAAAAGCACAAAAGTATTAGGCTACCGATGCCAAAATCATTCCATGTTCTACAACAACTTCATAATTAAAAAAATATATATATATTCAACAGTAGGCCTACCATTGTACACTTTATTTCAACATAATATTTAACTTTGCCTTTCCTACTACACTACACATCCCATGCCACCTAAACAAACGCCCAGGGGGTGCTTTTTTTCTATCTTATTATAACCCACCCAGCCACAACAGAGCAGGCCACCCTGTACCTGAGGGGTTTGTATTTCTGAAACTATTGTATATATCTTGCAGACTCAACATTTTACACCATTTTGCATTTTGGAACAAACTGCATATTTAAGGGGGCTTTTTTCTAGTTACTGGTAATAGAATTGACTACAGTGACCGGTTGTAGAACCACAGTAGTGATCTCTGTGTTGTCTTGTGACCCGTGGGGCCTGCAGTTTGGGTGCATTCAGGTCAGGAAAACAAACCTGAGCTCAGATGGGCGTGGGTAGATTACGCTGTAAAAAGTTCTTCAAAGTTCCTCATATTGTTGGCTCATGTATAATACTGTAGTTGCCTCTGCCAACAGAGTTAGACGGGGTTATGTTTATGCCCTATATTTGTTTGTCTGTCTGTTAGGGTTAGCGATGAAAAACACTTTGGCGAATGATCGGTAGAATCTCAAAGAGATGATTAATGTTTGGTTCAGGTCAACGTTCAAGGCTGCACATAAGATCAAATATTGTAGGTATTATGTCTAGTTGGATACTTAATTAATAGTTTTCACCATGCCAGCCAATTGCAATGTCAATGATGCTAGCATGTGTGGGTGACACCATAATTGCCCCATGCATCACTCATTTGTGAAAATTATTTATCTTTCTTGGTTATGGTTATGTGGCGGGAGCTACATACATCAGATGCCCTCACCCTGGCATAGAATAGGATTTTATTTGGACAACGTTTTCGATCTTCATCAAGGTCATAATCGACACGAGATCGAAACATTGTCCATTTTTTTGTACCTTTGTACCTACCTCGGTGTGCGGGCTCTATCCATTTTGATACTATATAGCCTCTTAGCTCAGTACCCACCCGTCGATGTGTGTTGCCTAAGTTTCCTTTCATAGAATAGGATTAAACAAGTTTTATCCGATTTCATCTAAATTCTGGTTACAGGTAGTTCTTTCTTAATAAGGAGGTTATTCCAAAGCATTTGACCAATCTACTGCTTCTCACGTTGTTTATTTTGGAATTGGACAAATCGATGATTGAGTTCATTTATCCCAATAAATCAGATTACAATCAGACACAAAAATCACTGAACAGGTTATATAAAATAAAATAACTCAGAAGACCATTGTTTCTTTTTAATTTCCCAAATATAGAGCAATTTGAGATGCTTTTGGATGTTTTTAGAAGCACATCAGGAGATATACAGAACATGGGTGTGGGTGCCCAGATTATGCCCATACAGTATGTCACTGCTACCAGGGCAAATCATATCTCAGTACTATGTGCAAATGTACTGCAAATATGGAGATAATTAGTTTTGGTGGCCCTGGCCCTGGTGGCAAAGGTCACCTTTTCTGTTAATTCTGACCAGAATGAATGAGCCACCCTACTGCTCATATGGGGTTAAACGTTCGGTCATGTAGGAAGGGGCCAGGGGTGTCAAAACTCATTTTGGGTCAGGGGCCTGATTGGGCAAAATTCAATACACTCTGCACGCTGCTTTTGCGAATGTGTGAGCTGCCTTCTTTTTCAACCTTCTTTCATGTGTTGCAGTCTCTGCTTTAACCCTTCTTGTACCTATCCCGGACAAGTTCGGGATTTTTTCAATCCAATACAATGTTTTTTTTTGCTATTTTACTTACCCTGAGCTGCTTGTAGAGATGTGGGTGGTCCTGGCTCGTCCTACGCTTCCCAACGACCGAGTCTAGATGGTCCGACGATTTATTCCATTGAAAATGGTTTAGAATAAAGTTTAGAGCCCCCCCAAAAAAACTGAATCTATACTGTCGGCGGCGCGACGTATTCCGGGGTGCCTATCCCGATCTAGTCCGGGATTTTTAAGAAAATGAGTTAATTAATCCGAGGCCTCAACGAAGCCCCGGTCTAAATGTCCATCCATGCCCCGGGCCGCGATTCTGTTTACATCGGCCCGTAATCGGGTAACGCCGCCGCACCGCGCCGCCGACTCCAATACAAACTCACATCTTTAGAGACCTTTTCTCTGAACTGTGTTAGGGTTAGGGCAGCGACAACGTTTTTTTGCGGCTAAATAGCTTCCGATCGGGCTTCTAAAAAATAAAGAAGCCAATAGCTAACTGTTAGCTCACTTCCTCCGGTCTTCGTTCATAACCGTGTTTGCAGTGAAAGCCCAAGCCACTTCTGCCTGTATACCCGAAAGTTAGAGCGAAGGCCTATGGAGAAATGTCTGGCACTCTAGCGGCACCTTGTGGCCCCTGGCAGTAAGTGGGTTAAGTACAGGTTTCACTTTACAAATTTAGAAGATTTATCATCATTATTAACTTGTAGTCATCGGCAACAAGATATTTGTGATAAGAGAATAAAAGCAGATGCTATCTGTTTATTTTGGTAGCTCATAACCAGTAAGACGCCTAAAGACGAAAGGTGACCTTGCCCTAAAGGGTGAGGTTGTGCCATGTCTTGGCCATCTGGCCAGTGTGGCACAGAGTCACAGTGATGTCACAGTGATGTGGACATCAGGGATCTCCATATATGGGCATAAAAGGGACAGAGTCACAGTGATGTGGACATCAGGGACCTCCATATATGGGCATACAAGGGATTTGGTTCCCCTGGCATCACAGGAATCTCCATATCTCTAGTGGGTTGCCATTTTGGGTTGTTTCAATGACCCGTTCTACTAGCTGGTAAATGGTAGGGCTGTCTTCGACTCAGGATTTATCAAGTCGATTCGAGTCGCGGGGGTTAATCCGACGCGTCGACGAATCGTTTGTGTAAAAAAAAGAAAAAAAAAAGAAAAAAAAAAAAAAGTTGTGCTTTAATGACTGGAGAGGAGGCGCGACCGCGACGCATTGATAGAGTACTGGTACAACAGCTGTTGTAAACCACTATGATTGGTGGATTCTCTGCTTTGAAAACTGCCTGGTTGTAATGATTGTATGCCTCTCCAAGGCTAAAGGAACAGGGCTAAAGCGCTAGCATGCTAACGATTTAGCCCTGTTCCTTCAGGAGGAAAAACAACACCAAAGTAGGCTAAAGGTAACAATAATGTAACATCACTGCGTCGATGCAGAGCGGCACACGGCTGCATCACAATGCAAGCAAATTGTCATAATCTAAAACTTTTTAAGAAGTCCTCTACTCCACCGCAGTCCTCTGCCTTAGACCACCACCACAGAGCCACACTCAGCGAGTCAGCGGCAGTGAGTGAAAGTGAAAGCGCATCGCGCTGCTGCTTCTTGGTCAGCTTTAACAAGTAGAATAACAACAAGTCGACGCATTTCCTTTCAAAGCGGTTAACTTCAAAATAAGAGCACCTTGTTATATGATCAAGGCAACTTTCAAGTCACGTGAACTGGTTTTATTTTTAAGTCTAGTTGCAAGCAGTAGGAAGTATGGACTAAATAGGAAGAACATGACAGTCCAGCGCTCTCATACCGCACCGGTGTGATAAAAAATAATATATTTTTGACGGCTCGACTCAAACAATTGGCGTCGATTCCGGGGGCTTAAAACGACGCGTCGATTCGTCGAATTTTTGAAGACACCCCTAGTAAATGGTAGCTATTTAAAGCTACAATTTAATTGTAATATTAGCAGACACAAACAAAACAAATTGTAAATGTAGGCTACACAATTTACACCTAATGAGTACAGCTCAGTATAGGCGCACAGCTCCAAATACTTGGAAGCTTGACCAAAAATAGAAAAGTAGAGTCCGCATCCGCACACTAAATCATTATGCTTCCAGGAATTTTATTGGATTACCACCACCAAGGTGATATTTTGAGTGTCTTCTTAAACAAGTCAGCCAACGCTTATGAGAGGGAAACTAATGTGTCTGGATTATGGCTTCTGTAACTCGCTATTCAGACATAATCTTATCCTTGCTAAATTGTAAGTATTCACATTAGGACACACACAAAACCGTTGAAGAAAGAATGTGTGACATTGATGTGACATTGGCGAAAATAATAGATTATATTCTAAAAGTTACTCTATAAAGTAACCCCATTGACTTGAATGGGAAAATGCAAAAACCCTTTATTGTAGTGAAGTGCTCCCACAGGGCCTCTTTCTTCTTCAAACACTTCCACGATGTAAGGTAATATAACAGTCAAGTCAAAGTACTAAGTGTCTGCAAATGCCCCAAATTTGGACATGTCTAATGTCACATTTTCAGATGTCAAAGCTTCTGTTAAATGGCCTAATTCTAAATTGTCAGTACCTGGGCTGGCAACCCTGGGGATACCTAAATATTCAGGACCCAATTCTGAGGGTGTGGGGGGGGGGGAAAAAACATCAGCTGGTTTGAGTTAGTGAGTTTGAGATGTTGTGACTTTGATTAGCTGATCCTACATGCTGTTTTTAGCCCGGAGGAGAGTTCTTAAAACTGAATGTCTCAGTGAGTAGTAACAAACTCTATTAAATCTTTTGCTTGACTGATGCTTAAGTTGAAGTAGAAGCCAGTTGATTAGATTTTTATTCACCAGACCCGTCAGATATAGTAACTAAAAGCTGGTATGTCTCTAATAGCTTCTGTTTGTTTATGATTCACAGTCCCTTAACACATTTGTCTTGTCAGATGTAAGTAAGAGAAACCTTTTAAAGTAATGACATGATTCCATTTGGCCATCTTGAAAAGGTAAATCTCCTACAAATCTTGTAAAAACACGACCAAGAGGAAACACCAGCCTACAGATACAGTCCTGCTTCTATATTAAAGGGATGCTAGTATTGTTTCTATTAGCCGCAAGCAACTTGGATGCTATACACTCGTAAAACAACTCTAGATGCCAGATAGGATTATAGCATCTAAGTTGTAAGGCTAATTCCATGTGCAGCCAGCAGACATAAATCTTAAATACATTTTATGGTTTTGTGTCTCTGAAATGCCCCTGAAAGTGTGCTGAAAAGTTTATCCCAGTTATGTCACTGGGATAACATCTACGAATATGGAAACTGCAGCACTTACTTAATGGTTTTAGACGCTACCCTCGTTGGCTGTGACATGTCCTTGTTCTCTGTGTTTATGGCTAAAATGACAACAGAAAATACGAGGTTGAGACTGATTATGCCAGATTGCCATGAAATGCATCATGGGGGATCGTGGATCGAATGGTTGGAACACCAATAAGATAATGATATACTTGGGGACATTAAAGTGAGATAAGATATACAGTACTTTCATTTAGGGCACAGAGAGAAACAGGACCTTTCTCTGTCAACATGTACCAAATCATAAATATGTTTGTTTCTGTAGAATATGATAACCATCAACAATAAACATATCACATCAACAGTCCCTTTTAAAGTGTGACATAATCCCCATAAACGATGATGATGATTTATGTTTCAAAGCTGTTTCTGATGGACTGTGCCTTTCCCAGATACCCATTGTGGAGAAGATCAGGACGATAGCCCAGAAAGTGTATGGTGCTGACGACATTGAGCTTTCCACAGAGGCCAAAGCCAAGATAGATTACTACAACCAACAGGTGAGATCACTGTCACTGCATGGATGAGTCATGCTGATTAGCATTTTTTTCCTCACAATCATTCTCTTTCTTTCACTTTCCTTCACAAACAAAAACCATTGAGTTTTCTTCTGTGCTACAACACCCAGGGCTATGGTCAACTGCCTATCTGCATGGCCAAGACACACCTGTCCCTGTCCCACATGCCGGACAAGAAGGGGGTGCCCACCGGATTCACTCTGCCAATCAGGGATGTTCGTGCTAGTATCGGGGCTGGCTTCATCTACCCACTAGTGGGCACGGTGAGTGGTTAACAACACTTCCTAAAAGCAGGTTGATTAGGGTGTCATGCTTGGGGTGACAACCTAATCAAGGGTACCATGCCTCCATGGCCTCATGTTTGAGTACTTTCTGACAACATTACACAAGTACAAGCGTTACATCTTCAGTGTGTGGCTGTCCTAGGCATAAATCGAGTGCTGTTTGACCAAATGACTTCAAACTTGGTATGTGTGGCCAAGTGAGAAAAAACAGAGTTTCCTGAGTTTTAAATTAATTAGATTTGATTAAAAACAATCCTAGCTGTAAGCTACTACTGATTATGGCTGAAATGTCAGAAATTATGCCATGGTGGTACAACAACTAGAGCTACCAACACATAAACCACTACTTATGTTTAATCACAATCACAAAAAGTGATTATGTACACAGACAGTACATGGGTTGAGTGTGGTGTTCATTTAAACAACCTCTCCTATGCTGTGAGCTGTTCTGTGTTTTGTCCAGCTGTGGCTCCAGAGATGCTGTCCCTCTAATCGTATCCCCGGCGCCAGAAATGCCTGGAATTTCTGTTAACTGTATGTGCGAGTGGGTGGTTGGATAAGTGTGTGTGTGTGTGTGTGTGTGTGTGTGTGTGTGTGTGTGTGTGTGTGTGTGTGTGTGTGTGTGTGTGTGTGTGTGTGTGTGTGTGTGTGTGTGTGTGTGTGTGTGTGTGTGTGTGTGTGTGTGTGTGTGTGTGTGTGTGTGTGTGGTGAGTTTAGAATGACCTCTTGAGTAAGGATTGACTGCTGAGTAGATATGAATGAAGGCTTTGATTGATTGATTGATTGATTGAATACTTTATTAACATGCTTATTAACTGTACAGTCAGGTTATGCTACAAGGATAACACAAAAAGCCCTGGTGGCTTGTTTCCATCGTTGTTCATTGTATTCAATTCATCAATAATACTGTACATGATACAGACAATACAATACATACTACTTGCGCCCTGCTGTGTTGTCTGACTGCTGCCTTTCAATCAAGTAACTCTTACTAGCTTAATTCAAACCCAAAGTAAGGCCAATTTGATTTTTTTTAAATAAATGTAGTGATTTTTGTTGTGTAGTTGTTACTTTGTCTCGTCTTTGAAGAGCAACTCAAAAATAAAACCGCTATTTGAGCTGCTGTTGGCAGCAGCCACTAACGGGGATCCAGATAACCCTGCCATTGGGTTAAGGGCCATTCACACTGAGCACTGTAACTATAACAAGTATATTTTAAATATCATTCTGTAGTCAAGTGGATGGCAGTGTTCACACTGACAAAAAGAAAAATACAATGGTGAACAATACAGTTATAGTTATCTTCATAGCTATCGCGTGCCTGGTGGGAGTGACGCTTTAGGCAGAGCTGGAGTTCACTACATGGAGCTGCAGTGGGCTGGGCAGGAAGGAAGCAACTTCCTGAGTGCGCTGGGCCCCTGCCGTTTCACCAGCGTGCCCCGAGGGGTGTACTTTGATAGGCTGAGGCCGAGGTGTCACACCCTGGGCATGCTGGGTAGGGGCGGCGGGTGGCCCGATGTGGCGTCTCTCCAATCTCCCACCTCTGACTTTGATCTCCAAAACCACTGGCACGTTGACGACCCCTGAACTGTGACTCCTGACCCAAGGGAATTTCTTGTTGGTTTTCTTAGTTCTTTGTCTGCCCGCCTTGTCTGTAGATTGGATTTTTTTTCTTTTTTTTACATATTGGACGGAGCAATTATCGGCTTGTTCTGATGAACCTCAGTTGAACCTGAAGCTGTGTTCAATGTAATGATATGTAATACCTAAAATGTGTAAACTAAATCAGTGGTTTTCAACCTTTTCAATGATCATTATTTATTCAGCATTTGAGCCATAAAAATTTGATTAGATTTATATATATTTTGTTATATTTTGTTAATGTTGGATAAGATTTTGTCCATAATTCCATGATGCATTGATACCTTTCCATGATGTATTGGTACCATAGGAGAGATAACGCAGGCAAACGTTGGTCAAAATAACAATTCTTCTACATTCTCTTATAGAGGGTATGCGCGTGACATCATCATCATACCCGGAAGTTATGCACCTACTGAGATGTTTAATGCAACGCTAAACAACGTTAAACTCACTTTGCCACTTGATTTGCCATTCACTTTATGCATACGCTTACCCTCTATTGTGTAGACTTCGTGTAAATTAAGTAATGCAGATGTTTAACCATACTTTAACTCTTGAGAGCTTAAAATGAAAACCAAATGGATCCGGAAGGGTCCATTTGGTTTAATTTTACTCTCAAGAGTTAAAGATCTATAAGGGCCCATTTGGGTACCAACTCTCCATCATTTAGCAGGGGACCACCTGGAACCCCCTCAGGGACCACTGCACTGGTTGAAAACCACTGATCTAGATGAAACTTTGTGGTTATTTTGATCTTTTAGTCAAAGTCCAAACATATTGTGTTTTGACCATTTATTTTGTCAAGAGTCATTGCTATTCGGTGAGGTCACGATAGATCCGACTAGTCCAGCACACACCCTGAGGCAATGGGAAATGTGTGTGCGAAAGGAGGAGAAGTAGTAGATTTGAAGTGGGGAGTTGAGGGTCTTTGCTGGGTGAGGAGGAATCAGGAAGGGGCCTATGTCATTCTACAGATATGTGAGGGAGGGCTCACATGCAGAACAATAGGACTCTGTAGAATTCACATCCCGTTAGGGCTGCCTCTATCCGACCATAAATCCCAGAATAGATCAGATTTATAGAACCTCTCCTCCTCGCGAGCTATTCCACAAGGCCATAAAGTGTGAAGGTTCTACCAGTTGTAGCTGAGGGACTCCAGTTACAGCTGAAGAAAGATAACCTTGATATGTGACTCTTTTGTTGTTCTATTTGTTTTTGATGTAAGTTGTACAGAAACATCCTATTGACTGCCATGAGTTAGAATGTATTTTTTTGTTTAATATATTTCTGTAATAAATGTATTTCCAGTCAACATTGTGCAGTTAGGTTGATTGCTACCTAACCATGCTCCAACCTGCTGTAGGATGAAAAGTAATGGTCAAATGTTTACAACTTACCACTGTGAAGTTCAAAGAGCTCCCCTAGGGAAGCATACCCTCACCTAGGTCAGAGTTCAGTCCTGATCAGATCCACTCCGGTCCTAGACCCGTCAGTCAGACTATTTCCCAACTCCAGCCATATTGTGTAGTTATACACAGATTCTTCACTATGATTGACAGTAAGGTAAACTAACCCATTAATGTATCTTTGATTTATTTGTTTAGAAATTTTCCCCCAAGTCACACTGTGTTAATCTCACCTGTTAATAGAATATCATCCATCAAGCTGTATTGACAAGCTGTAACCCTATCCCAATCAAAATGTTTCATAGATTGCTCACTAGAGCAGATGTATTGTAATCACCAGCATCTGTTACAACGATAATCCAATTTTGATCATAATTTGACCTAATGGGTCAACGGTCAGTCAAGGGCACGGTCAGTCTAGGGCACAGCACAAGGTTGAAGTTGAGCCTCATGCTTATGTTACCTGTATGTGTCCATGGGTCTAACATTCGCATCTGAGTGTATTCTAGTTTCTTACTCCACTATTTCAATGTCGGCTTGTCTGTCTGTCTGGCCAATAACTTTCCCTAACAAGATACTTTGGAAAGCCAGTGGCTGGATTGCCATGTGCACCTTCATACTCCCTGGAGGATGAACCCTGCTGATTTGAGTTGTAAAATTGGCATAGTGACAGCTTTATTGGATTGATTCCAATTAGCCAAATGCTAATCTATGTGGATTTCTCTTTCCCCTGGAGAGATATAGTTTGTTGATCCAGACACACTCATCCAGTACAGTGGAGGGGGATACTGATAATCAGAATCGGATTATGTTGTCTCTTTCAAGTTTTCCCAGACAGTGGTGTATTGTGTTTGACAATAACGGCGGGAATTTCTTGGCAGAGCAGAGATTCAATTTTTAGACATGGAGTGTTCTGTGTTCTACAAGCTACAACACGTTTTTAGGATGAAGAGGGGGAAAGACAAACACATCTTTTGTAGCTTACAACCTTTATTCCCATTTTTTGGTTTCACAAGGTGGCCATTTTGCTCCCGTCATACTCAGGGTAGGGGGTGGGAACCTATGAGTAGAGTAAAATATAAATATATATATATATACATAAGATGCATGATTAAAAGAAATGGTAATTGAATGAGGCAGTTAAAATAGCAGCAGATATAGCAACAGATATAGAAACGGTCTCAAATAGTCTCATGTGCAGGTGAGACATCGTTCAGCAGCAGATATAAGACATCAAGACAAATGACAGTGCCAGTAGCAGCGCTAGCAGTAGCGGAGCACACCTGTGTTGTACAGTATACACACACAAAAAGTAGTCCTGTGTCATCAGGACAGCCTGGCAACAGGAGGCCTCCACGCTTGTTCAACAGTCTCATGGTAGCCAGGTGGAAACTGTTCAGAAATCTAGTGGTATAGCTTTGGAAATACATTGGTAGCACATGACACTGTGGAAGTGAGTGTCCAAGACATCAGAGACACATACTTCCCACAGATTACTTCCCACAGATTACACACACCCAAAGTGAGTTTGAAATGACCAACGACAAAAGAAACTCCCATACTGTGTTATGTGTTTTCCCAAAGACACAGTCTCTGACATGAAAGACAGAATTCTGGATCTTGTCAACAAACACCAAACGGTGAAAACCCTGATTCTACATACTGGCACATGTGACACAGAAGAAAAACAGTCAGAAATCTTAAAGGAGAATTTCAGGGCTCTATTCAACACATTGAGCTTCCTGAACAGTGACATAGAGCTATGGATCAGCGGTCCCCTACCGCCTATGAGAGGCACAGACGAGAATTTCAGCAGACTGTTCTCTCTGAGCAAATGGCTTTTAGCTGCATGCACCGACAAAAATGTGCATTTTATTGACAACTTCATTTTTTTCTTCGACAGAAGACACCTATTTGCTGATGAACGGCAACTAAATAAGCTAGGAGCAAAGCTATTTTTGCAGAATGTTTTCCATGCTCTGGCCTTGGCCAGAACACAACAATCCAAAACAACAGATTGTGATGAACAACTCTTATCTGCAACCCACGAAGAATCCATAACAAGAGATAGTGTTATGGTTACTGAACTGCCCCCCTCGGCCGAGGGGGGAACGGCCTTGGTGAACGGAGGAGCTACCGTTGTCCCTGCCCTCCCTGACGAGGAACTGATTATGGTGAACGGAGGAGCTTCCGTTGTCCCTGCCCTCCCTGACGAGCATGACAGTATGGTTACTGAACTGCCCCCCTCGGCCGAGGGGGGAACGGCCTTGGTGAACGGAGGAGCTACCGTTGTCCCTGCCCTCCCTGACGAGGAACTGATTATGGTGAACGGAGGAGCTACCGTTGTCCCTGCCCTCCCTGACGAGGAACTGAATATGGACAACATCTCCGCTGAAGAGTGGAGTAGACGAATGAATGCAGAGTTGGAGTCACTCAGGGAAATGTTCGAAGAGGACAGTAATGAAGAAGAGTTTTGTGGATTCCCTGCTTCAGCCGTGGCTGGCCCGAACAGTGAGCAAAGTGAACTGGCAACTGACAACGGAGAGTTGACAGAGGAAGAGGAGGGGGCGGGTACAACCGCCCCATCACCCCAATCCTCCTCTTTCTCCCTATCTCCAATGCCTCTTCTAGAATTCACGAATGGAATGAATGAACTCATTAACACTGCGTTAAAAATGACCCCGGCCAGACACACGGTCAATGGCCCGGCGGCACAACCACCACAGGACAAACGCCCGGCACCACAACCACCATCCCTGAAAACGCCTGAAATTGCCCCGGCCGTGCCCCAGAAATCTGTGGCCTGGGTGTTTTCGCCCCCACCCATCCCTCCACGACCACAACGACAGAAGACCCAGGCCTCCCAGCTGGACAATACGTTTAGCCGTTGATGTCAGCTGGGTCCATTATACCCAGCAACTAACGTATCTGGACCCGATGCTCCTTCAAGCGCTTTTATTAAGCAGGCTCACAACATTTCTACTGTAATTTCAAATAGAGAGTCCAGGATAAGCAGTGGCTCTGCTAATTTAGCTAACTTAACTTACATTCCCTGTAGGGGCTATAGTACAGTAAAATGTCATAAAATAAACCTGGCACTTTTTAACATCAGGTCACTTTTAAACAAGTCCTCCTCTGTAAATGATATAATCTGTGAAGCGAAATTAGATATAATCTTTTTAACAGAGACATGGCTGGGCAACGATGGAGCTTTTGCACTTGGCGTCGCCTGCCCACCAAACTATCACTTTATTCAATCAGTGCGCGAAGGAAAAAGAGGCGGAGGCTTGGCATACATTTTCTCTGACATTTTTAAATTCAAGTGCCTGTCCTTTGGAAGTTTTTCATCCTTTGAATATCAAGCTAACTTATTTGAGAGTCAATCCTCTGTTCTAATGATTACGATATATCGCCCACCAAAATGTAGCAAAGCCTTATTTCTTACAGAAATATCTGAACTTCTATCTATCTGTTCCACGGACTATGAGAGAACCCTTATTGCTGGTGATACTAACTTGCATGTGGACACTGTTACTGATCTTACAGCTATGAGTTTCTTACAGTTACTGCATTCCCTTGATTTTGATCAGCATGTTACCGGGCCAACCCACAATCAAGGCCACACCCTTGATCTTGTGATCTCTAAAGGGCTAAATATTTCTATGGACAGGATTATCGCTAAGCCTGATTTATCAGACCACTATTTACTGTGTTTTAATATGACTGTCTCTGATCTAGAAAAAAACAATAGAGAATATACTATAAAAAAAGGATTTTTCGGTTCCTCGGCAGCAGAAGAGTTTGCCAGCCTTCTTGCATGTGCACCCCGCCTTCCTGATATTCCCTCAGTAAATGATATGGTTCAACGTTTTAATCTTAAATTGGAGTCAGCTCTGGATATAGTGGCTCCTATGAAAACTAAAAAGAAATATAATTCCAAAGTAACACCCTGGATAAACGATCATATACGTTCACTCAAAAAACAATGCCGCAGAGCAGAGCGAGCTTGGAGAAAAAATAAATTAACTATCCACCTACAGATATTTAAGGCGTCAACAGCCACCTATAATAAAACCATGCGTCTGGCTAGGCAGGCCTATTTTTCCGGAATTATTAATGAGAATAAGAACAATGCTAGGGTCTTATTCTCTACCATTGAACGCCTTTTAAACCCCCCCCAGTCCTACAAGCAGTCACTCCCTGCCTCTAAAGCAAAGTGTAATGAGTTTGCATCCTTCTTTGACAACAAAATTGTTAACATTCGAGCTGGTATTATGAATAATACTGTCACAAATGCAAATGCGGTTAATGGTGCCATGTGTAAAAGCATCGATAAATCTAGGGGGAGCCTAGTATCATTTTGTGCAATTGATGAAGAGGAACTTCGTAAAACCATATCGCAAATGACATCGTCTTCTTGCTCGCTGGATGCAATACCCACGCCGTTTCTTAAAGAGGTTGTAGACTGTGTTATTGAAGATATCCTAAAAATAGTAAACAGCTCTATACAATCAGGTGTCTTTCCAGACTCACTGAAAACGGCTGTAGTTAAACCCTTACTCAAAAAACCCAACCTTGACCCGTCCGTGCTGGATAATTATCGACCCATCTCTAATTTGCCTTTTCTGGGCAAGGTCCTAGAAAAAATTATCTTTCATCAATTGGATGTGTTTCTGCAGAACAATAAGGTGCACAACAAATTCCAATCCGGCTTCAGGAAAGGACACAGCACAGAAACTGCACTTTTAAAAGTTATTAATGATCTTAGGGTGGCTGCTGATAACAAAGATGTGTCCGTTCTCCTACTGCTGGACCAATCGGCGGCTTTTGACACAATTGACCATACAATTCTAATACAACGTCTCGAACACTGGGTAGGACTGTCAGGTACAGCTCTGTCCTGGTTTTGCTCTTATCTGACAGGCAGAAGCTACTCTGTTAATCTAGCTGACTTTGAGTCAAACAAACACAACATCTGCTCTGGTATTCCACAGGGCTCGATTCTTGGTCCTTTATTATTCTCCCTCTATATACTGCCGCTGGGAGAACTTATTTCCGCTCACGGTGTGAATTTCCATTTCTATGCTGATGACACCCAGTTGTACCTTTCGGTGGCTACGGACGACCCCTGTGCTCTAGACCCATTGCTGACGTGCGTGTCCAGCATAAAATGCTGGATGAGTGAGAACTTTCTCAAGCTAAATGAGGACAAGACAGAAGTTCTCATAATAGGTTCTACTGCCCAGAGAGAATCAATAATAAATAGACTTGGTAACCTGGCTAAAGAAAATAACACCTCTGTTAAGAACCTGGGGGTGATCATTGATGCTGAATTAAATTTTAATACACACATTAATCATGTCACGAAGATTGCCTTCTTTCACCTTAGAAATATTGCGCGAATTAGAGCCTATCTGTCGCTGAACGATGCAAAAACGCTGATCCACGCTTTTGTTTTCTCTCGGCTTGATTACTGCAACGCACTTCTCTCTGGTCTGCCAAAGAAAACAACTGACAGATTACAACTTGTTCAAAATGCAGCAGCCAGAGTTTTAACAAAAACTAAGATAAGAGAACATATTACTCCAGTTTTAGCGTCGCTACACTGGCTCCCGGTTGTTTTTAGGATTGATTTTAAAATTCTTTTACTTGTTTATAAAGCTCTAAATGGTCTGGCACCTTCGTACCTCTATAACTGCCTGCATAGATATGTTCCAACCCGCCCACTCAGGTCCTCTAGTGCAGACCTACTTGAGGTGCCAACAATGACATATAAAAAATATGGTGAAGCAGCTTTCTGCTTCTATGGACCGACAGCTTGGAATAAACTACCACTACACCTAAGACAGGCAGCCTCGGTGGATAGCTTTAAAGCACAGCTCAAGACCTATTTCTTTACTCTTGCTTTTAGCTAAATTTTTTAATCCCTGTGCTGCTATTGACGTCCGCACGGCTCTGAAATTGTTCTTCAATGTTCTATGCCTTTATTTTTTCTTGCTTTATTGTAATCATTTTACTTATCTCTTTTTTATGTATTTTTTATTTCTAATTTACTTTTTCTCTGTTAAGGACGTGTGCTTCATTTTATGCTCTGTAAAGCACTTTGAGCTGCATTTCATGTCATGAAAGGTGCTATACAAATAAAGTTTTATTATTATTATTATTATACTGTACCTTCTGGGAGAAATACAACAATGTGCGAACACAGCAGCAAGATTTGTGAACTGTTGCAATAAAAGAAGGCTAGAAACTGGAACACGACCACCCTAAGGACTACAAACCATTGATTGACTTCTAGACCTTTTTTTTATACTATTTAAATTGTATTGAGAAAAAACAATGCTACTATTTGTTCCAAAATCTTTATACCCTGTATATATAAAATGACAAAACAATGCGACATAGCTCTTTTTACACAATGCTGTACCCCCTCCAACTGTATTGTACTGTATGTTCCCCGGTTTCAACGCTTTTTATTTTATTTTGACACTTGCTTTGGCAATGTAAACATATGTTTTCTCATGCCAATAAAGCTCATTTGAATAGAATTTAATTGCATTGTGTGTCCTGGAGGACTCACTCAACTTTGACAATGCTTCCTGTATATTCCCTCTAGAGGGAAGCTCGCATCCCATGCTTTCTGGTCTCTGCCTCCTGTAGTCCATGATCAGCCCTGTTGTGTTCAGTACTCACATATTTTACTTTTAAGTAAAAGTATCAATACTGCAGTGTAGAAATACTCTGTTACAAGTAAAAGATCGGAATAAAAGTATTGACATGTGTGTGTCTAGATGTGGGTGAGGTGAGAAAAACACTGAATTGTTCAGTAGAGACCTGGTGGCTTGGCTATACTGTCATTTGAAAAAGAAAAAAGGATATTGTCATTCATTGGTTGTGGTTAAACAGTATGTGACATTTTTACATTGAATTTGTATTTGTACTGTATGTGACTTTCTTATGGTGCGAAGGTGCATTTAGTCAGGAGATGTTGACATATTTTCTAATGTGGCCCCCTTAGAAAAAAGTCACCACTGATGTACTGTAGAGTGACTATTTTCACTATGAATACAGGATTGCTTTGACATTGTCTTGCCCATTGGTGTGCAATGGGCGCACAACCTCTGCATTAGAGATTGCCTGCAAGGATCATGTGTTTTACCATTTTAGCCACTGCCTGTGTCATCCATGGCTAATACTCTATACCCGGCAAACAGTGCTCTCATTTATTTAGCACCGGTCACCGTTAGCATCAAGCCAACCAGCAACCACATTACCCAGTGAAGTCCGCATCTAGTCTGTTAGCTTTTCCTCGTAAGTTACGCTCCCTAATTTAGTCCCTTCTTTTATTAGCTGACCTGTGTTTCCTCAGACAGGAAATTGGGTGGTCACTTCCTTCTGTCTCTCGAATGCTCATTTCCACTAACAGGTCTATAAAACTGGCCTGGGGTCAGAGGGAGGGAGGAATGCAAAGAATCTCTCTCCTCTTTAGCGAACACGATTATTCCGTTTTCAGCTCGGATGAGACAATCTGGCCAAGCTGTGAGAGAGCGGAAAAACGCTTTATGAGTCGGTTCTTTGATCAGTTCCAAAAACACAACACATTGCATTCCCTTAATCTATAGCAGCTGGTTTAGTCCGAGGTTTAGAATAATTAGTTTTAATACAAAAGGACCCTTATTCATAATGTCATTGTTGCTGCAATACAATAGTTTGGGTTTTTAACCGCTTTAACCCTGGCATCCACATTTTTTGGGCATATAATTATAGGCAACATTCTATCTAAAACAATGAAATGTGTCCTTTTAAATAGCAGTTCTTCAAGCTCGCAACGCATCACACCGCGACAGAGCAGATTATTAGATTCAGAATAATTTAGAGAAAATGTGTGGTACTATGGAGTGGAGGGTTAAAGAGAAGGTGAATGTTTTCCCATTCCCATTGGCTTCGCAGTGCCAACTGGGCCCAAAGGAAAGTAGTCCACCTGGGGCGTGACCAACTATTTAAGGTCCCATTGACCATACACGTGATTCCTCTTTCACATGCTCTCCCCTTTTCATCTCCCAAATCTCATTAGCGGATAATTCCCCTGCTCCTCCTCAGAATCACATTTTTGTAGTCAGTTGATTTTTATTTACTTTACAGGATATTCCCTCATGCCTCGCCCCGTAAAATGGTTTATCAAGAAGTTAAGGTTCTCACATGCACATGCATACATGGGTGTCCGTATGTACACAGACATACACACACACACGAGTACTTTACACAAAAGTGGGTCTGGTCATTTTCCTGCAAGGTTAGTTTGGCCCTCTAGAAATATGTATACATACAGTGTATGTCCTAACCTCACCTATGTTGTACATAGACGGAACCACAACATTGTGGTCTTTTCAGACACACACAATGCTAGAGGCATTTGCTACCATTTCACATGCCTACTGTGTATAGAAGTTATATTCCCATTTACTTCCTAGAATTAATCAAAACAGTTCATTTTCATTATGTCTTGTGTCCGTCAGTTATGGAAAGCAATATTGCCTCACTACCTCCAAAGGCAACCTTTCAACCGTGGCCCCTGCCAGGTTCAAATCTGACTGTGATGATGCCTTTTGTTTTGAAGAGATTTGAGAACAGAGGAGCCTTTGAATACAGAAAGTCATCACCGCTAAAGTGGAGCCTGTCAACACATTGATCATTGTGACTTCTATAATGGTAACTGTCTGCCATGGAGTTAAATGAGACTAGATTATAGTCATTTAACATACAGGGGGCTGATCTTATTCTGTGTAATTGTCTTTGGTTTGATACCAAGTCTGGTAGCCTCCATTTCAGAGCCTGCTGTTTGCAGTTGCCTATGAACAGCTGTGTTGTGGTGAAGGCCTTAATATGTGGCTCACCGTATATTACCTGCATATGACTTATTATCTGATTATAATTCCACATCATTATCTCAAATCCTGCCTTGTGATTTGCTGTGACTTTTAGTGGCTTGAGTGAAAGACGGACAAAGAGTTAAAACCTGAAGGTAATATTGGTTATTTAACTCTTTAACTGCCAGATTTAAAACATTGTCTATAGCTGCCCTTGCCAGCAGATCCATACCTTCGTATGGATATAATATGGATATAATCGTAGGATATTATGCTATTATGCTTCGCGGCGATCCGCTTGAGGGTGGTGTTAAAAGACGCATGAAAACACTCGGATTTGCTGGCAAGTGCAGCTATAGACAATCTCCTAGTGTCGGGGGGGGGGGGGGGATTGACGCCCTCGATAATCCATTGCAGAGATAAAGCCAGATGACTGTTTTTTCCTTTTTTTTTAAAACAAAAGTAAACCATCTTGGTTTCATTTAGATTTGGAATTCAAACGCCTAATTACAATAGTAGCAGTGGAACAAATGCACATCAACATGTGCTGGGTATAAGTGACACTGACAGAAGTCTTCTGCTGAGAGAGGTGTGTCTCTGAGGTACAGCATTTGTGTGTGTAGAGTAGGGCATGCCAGCTGTAGCAGCAAAGTACATGACCGTACATCTTTGGCACATGACTGAAACATCTAAGGTTAATGTGTGATTGGCAGTAGCTCGCTCTCTCTCTCTTTCTCTCTCTCTCTCTCTCTCTCTCCCACACACATGTGCGAGCGCCACACACACACACACACACACACACACACACACTCTCACAGAAACCACAGAGACAGAGAGACTACTGCTTCAATTCAATGCTAATGAACGGCATTAGTCTCTCAAACAAACACCCCAATTGCTTTAATTGGTTTCGCCTGTTTGGCTGTCTGTCTGGAGCTAATCTGGTAAACCGCTGGACCGATGAGTGCCAAATATTTTGTACAGTATGCTGCCAGTAGGCCAAGGAAGTCCGGCCGGCTTGGTGGTAGCCTGTAGTAACCCGCTTTACGTTTTGGCCAATAATTCATGAACCCGCCAAACGAAACAAAAAGGAAAATGTCAATCCAACAGAAATCTAGACAAAAACGTAATCCACTCCGACAACGTCCTCCGTAATCCACGGACGTGCCAGTCAATACACGAACCAAAAAAATCATACTCTTTTAAATTACATAATAAAGTAATTTTAATCTGGAACACTCACGTCTAAGTAGATTTAACCATTTATTGCATAAATGGAAAACAGTTAATCTTGCCGTCAATGGGCTCCACGTTCAGAGTTGTTCCCTGACTTTTGTGCATGCTTTTGGAGCATGCTAAGCAAAATCAGGGATTTGTAGGGATACAATAGCAGAACAATAGCAATACATTAACATGTAACTTAGTCAAAATCACAGTATTTGAGCTTAACAACATTGACATGTAACATGCAGTGCAGGCGGGCGGGCGGGCAGGCAGGCAGGCAGGCAGGCAGGCGGGCGGGCGGGCAGGCTGGCAGCTCATGGTAGCGGCAGAAGTAGCGGAAGCTGTAGTAGCAATGCCCTCTCCAGTGCTAACCGACTCCTGACTGGTCTCATGGAATTATACAGTAGTGGACAAAACTATAAAGATAAACATGTTAGCAGAAAACACTCAGCCGCTGCAGCGCGACGCTGCAATGATGACATGCTGTAGCAGCCGCTATGCAGCGGCTCCAGCAAGAAGCTGAAAGGACAAACATGATGTTAGCAGCAACATGTAGCAGCCGTGGCCCGAAGCTATAAAGAAAAACGCGATTTAGTGGAACATGTAGCAGCTTTAGCATAAAGCTGCAATGCTAACCTGATGCCGTGGCAGGGGGCATGCCGCAGCTCCGGCCTGGAGCTGTAATGATAAATATGTTAGCAGAAAACCTCAGCAGCTGCAGCGCCATGCTGCTATGGCGACCTGCTGTAGTAGCAGCTATGCAGCAGCTCCAGCACGAGCTGAAAGGATAGAAATTATGTTAGCAGTTAGACATGTAGCAGCCGCAGCAAGAAGCTATAAAGTAAAACACGATTAGTGGAACATGTAGCCGCTTTAGCATAAAGCTGCCATGATAACCTGATGACGTAACCGTGGGCCTGCAGCCACTCCGGCCTGGAGCTGAAATAATAAACAGGATGTTAGCAACCAACAAGTATTAGCTTTAGCATGAGCTGTAAGAAAACATGATGCAGCATTTTTACAAGCATCAGCCTTAGCTGTAATTATTAGCAGTTATGCTAGCACGCAGCCGCAGGTTGAGTGGAGCTAACAATAGCTGAAACTATAGGAGACATTATAGTATCTGACTGTAGCAGCGGCAACAAGAACCACTAGCACCATAATGTGACCATTTTAGCCTCCAAAATAGCAGCACAACGGATAAGGAGAAATCCTGGATGTGAACATGATGTTACAACAATCATGTAGCAGCTTAAGCATGAGCTGTAAACCAGCACTGAAGCCAAGTGCAGCAGCTACGGAAACACCACTAGAACATACAATGTGCTATGTGACCCAATACTATAACCTTAGTTTGAACAAATATTTAAATTAAATCCCTTTTACTTCTGATACACTGGTAGCAGCTTTAACATGCAGCAGTAACGATAACTTGATGGTGTAGCAGCGGACCAGAAGTGCTTTAGCCGGGAGCTGTAATGATACAAATAATTTGGTATCAGACACGTAGCAGCTGAGCATGAACTGCCCAGATAAGGATGATGTCGGCATCCTACAAGCGGTAGCGTCAGTTGTAATTATTAGCAGCAATTACAGCAGCATTAGCAGCTTGGGTAGAGCTAGCCTCAGACGAAACCACGGAGACATGACAGTATCCAACTGCGGCAGCTGCAACAATTTGCCTATTTTACATAGCATTTAATATAGCAGAACAACTGACAACTTAGAACTTATCGAACCCTAACTAAAAGCTTGCGGTGCGAGGAAAGCTGATGAGCTGCAGCTGATGGATGCTGAAACTGAAAGAGAATGTTTAGCTGGAGCTACCGAGCATTTAGAGAAGACTACGATTCCCTGCATGCACTAGCGAGTTCAACTGGTGACGTCAGGACAGACAGGCACGACTTGCGTTAGCGGAAGCAAAACATTGTTTGCACGTAAACTGTGGCACCTATGAGCTTGCGGGTTTTCCTCCTCCCAGGAGCCCACGCAGACAGACATCCTTTATAGGCTTCTCAAAGAGAGGCGATTACTGTTTTTAATAATTCATCCCGCGAGGGCTTCTACGCCACGGTAACTGGCAGCAGCCCTACTGTGGTCCAAGAAGCGACAGAAACCATTTATTAGCTGCTATGGTATAGCAACTAGCACCTCATAAGCAGCAGCTGTTAAGACGGCCAGACAGTGCAAAAAGAGGAAAACATACACATAACCCGAGGCGAGGCAGAAGCAGTATAGGCCCCATACTAACTAGATTAAGCACGCTGCGAGCGAAGCTTGAATCAAATGCTTCCTCCTGGCCTGACGTGACTAGTAGTTCATACGACTCTTGCTACTAGCACAACGCCGAGGCTTAGCATGATAGAGAACTACATTTCCCACACGCAGCGCTTAGTATTCGCTGCCGAGCGTAAACCTCCTCCATGAAGACGTAAAACTCTGCTAGGTAGATGCCGCATACTGACACGCGCAACTTACATACATATTCCTCCTGACATGAGTCTTTACTGTTTATAGAGGCAACGTTTCAGACAGGGCCATACTTGTGCCTAAAACATGGCTGGCAAGCTGTTTTACCAGCTAACAGCTATCCTTCCAGAAGTTAAAGCTAGCCGGCTAACAACAAGCAAAAGCTAGCCCCTGGCTGACTGAAAGGAAGTAGCAGCAGTAGCAGATACGGCTAGCGCCTGTCGACAAACACATACCCCTGTTCCCGATAAGCACAAGCAACAGAGTTTACCTTAGCGAACGGTCGCAAGCAAGCCAAGCACAATGAAGTTATTTTAGCATTGGACAGTAGCCACAACTACTCCCATCTCGATCTGTAGTATGCAAAATCAGCTGGAATGAGCACCATTACCTTGATGAAGCAGTAGATAGAGTAGACCCAGTAGTTAGAGTAGACCTCAGCCGTGTTTACCACAACAACAAACCCAACTTTTATGCCATAAGCCTTGCCTTGAACCCAGCCTGGACAGCAGCTAAAAATGCGGTTTAGCAATAGTGAGCAGCACTGAAACAACCGGTAACCTTTCCGTGAGTGGCAGCAGCCTGCAGGCAGCGTTGAGCTTAGCAACTGAACTATGGCTGTGCTACTAGACCTAATGTACTCTGGGTAAGGGGAGGCTGGGGCTGCTGGCCCCCGCCCCCCTGGGGCGCGCTGTCAACCTTTAACTCGTCCCCCTTGAACTAGCTACGTCATGACTTCCTGCGCTCAATTATTTGAGCTTAACAACATTGACATGTAACATGTAATTATTTGAGCTAGCCAGACTGATCGTGCGAAGGTGGAGGCTGGGATGGAGGAGGCAGCTAGCAGCAAATGATTCTGAAGCTTCGGAAACCGAGCATAGATAGAGAAAGCAAGCCGTATTTAAAGGAGCCTTCCCTACTGATTGAGAGCTTTGATTGGAGTATGACAGTCATGTGATGTAATGACCAGCAGATATGAGAATGAGGAATGAGAACAGAGCTGCCTGACAGCTGGGCGGGACGACTCCCGTGTCCTGCATAAACTAACGTGTTCGCTCCATTCCTTATCAGTGCTACAACTGTGAACATCAGTAGTACGATAGTAGGATTGCCTTCTTATTGCCTGTACTTTCCCTGACCAAAAATTACATTCAAATGTTAATTGAATGCGGCTGCATATTTGGTTATATTGTTAGAGCCCAGTCTTCTTCACTTGCTTGTGCTATTTGTGCTGGGTT
Organism: Nannobrachium achirus; assembly: GCF_963921795.1. Lineage (NCBI taxonomy): Eukaryota > Metazoa > Chordata > Actinopteri > Myctophiformes > Myctophidae > Nannobrachium > Nannobrachium achirus. The sequence goes on from NC_137823.1 coordinate 44,269,169, forward strand.
AGTGACATGCAGTGAAAGCGTGCCTCTAACACATAGGCCAGCAAACAAACACTTCTAAACTCGCTTAATTCTATTTCCTGAATTTAATTTGCTTTCGTTTTTTTAATGAATTTATGACACCGGTAAAGTATTTTTTTTTATCTCTGCCAGCTCTATCGTTGGGGCATTGTGGGGCTATAACAGCCCACTTCACATTTTGACCTGTTGAACTGTAGGTTGTACAATCAAAACATTTCTCCCTGAATTGGATCCTTGGATCATGATTCACATTTAGGCCCCACCCATTTGTACATGACTCGATTTTCCTTCAAAACACATACTCATACAGATTTTGTCCAATTGTCACAAAACTTCTATAGAGTTTACCTCCAAAAGCGCTTTCACTACGGCCCTTTGGAGGAGCCACAAACTCACAAAGTTGCACAGCATGTCGTACAAACTATTTCCCCTGCAGCTTCCTCATGTCCAAACGGCTGTACCCCTTGACTGACACAGCCCTGTGGGTAGGCAACCCGGCCTGGTGTAGATCTGTGCTCCGAGGAGCGCACTTTTATCCTTATTCATTATTGTAAATAATATTCCAAAAATATGATGTCAAATATTATTATGTCATTGCATCTGATGCAACGGAGAGATGCACTCATTATAGTTGTACTTGAACGATCTGCTTTCCCTCCGAAAATAGTTTGTTGTCCTCCATTAATGTTTCTCTCTTTCTTTCCTTTCGTGTGTTCTCCCTTTCAGATGAGCACTATGCCTGGCCTTCCTACACGACCCTGTTTCTACGACATTGACCTTGACCCTGTTACTGAGGAGATCACTGGGCTTTTCTGAGCATGCTCCAACTACAGGTAATCAATCACACAGGCGACGGCATGCTTGTGTGTGTGCACGCACGCACGCACACATTCTAATTATCTGTATATCACTGGTCTTAGGTGGTCATTACATGAGGTCGATTTTGAAGTAAGACGATAGCTTTTACTATTGATTCGGCCATTTTGACACACGAAGACGCGTTTTCCTGACCCAGAGCCGAATTTTCGGAATTCGGCTCTAGAAGTGGATTAGTGCGGTTTCGCATCAGTTTCGCAACGGTGTAATAACGGAATTCGGCCGTGAGGGAGAGTTGTAACAGCTCTCCTCTCCGCAAAGTTAAATTAAACCATTAGGCTATGGATTGGTATTCCATTCTAAGCAAAGTAAACTAATGATTAATGACTATTTTGCGTTCCCCTTTTTCAACTTCTCACCAACAAATACTGGATTAATTCTTCATGCACCGCATCACATCACAGAAGCAGCGGACTTCAGGTAATGAGTGAGTTATTGTAATATGCTGAGTCTTGCTGACAGACAGACAGACAGACAGAATAAACAGAAACTGTCCAGTGTGTCAGTCCACTGTTAAACCTACTGCTCCCTCTCCAGTTCATTAATTTATTCCGTTAGTTTATTTTGCAACGGCTCATCATAAAAAGCATGCATTGTTTCATTTATCTCTGCTGTAATTTGCTCGAATAAAAAACATTTGAAACGGTGCGCCGCATCCCAGTGCGTCAGTTCAGTAAGAGCTAAGGTATGGCAACATGACTGTTATCTGGTCTTGCACGTGTGAAGGCACGCTGCAAGACAGTCATGTTGCCAATACTTAGCAACAGGCATGATGAATTTATTTTAAGAAGTACATATTATTATTTTCCCTTGTAATCAAGGTATGGTAGACTACCATACCCATATGTGCCTCTGTAGGCTACTCCGTTCGCTGCCTCGCATGATGCGTTATACTTCTGTGCAGATAGAAGACAAGACAGAACTCACTTTATATTGCCCATCCCCGTAGATAACGTCCAGAAATGTGCTCCATAGGCTATAAATGTTCCGACCTTCATCTTCCAGGTGACTTTTGTTGGTGTTTCACTTCACCTCGCTAAAAAACCTCCTTTTGCGGGACTCATTGAATATGCGAACAGACGATAATAATATGGATTTGGGAGCATAGCCTACAAAGCATGTCTCATTAAAAACAATATATATTTTATAGTTGAAGGGTAAATACACAGTATAGGCTAGGCCTATGTAGGCTGGAGTGGGAACATGACACATTTTGCTTGAATTCATGCGTTGTCAACTTGTCGTTTAAACGCAGAAAAACGAACCAACAACGAGGTGTAAACGCGCCGTTTTTTGGGTAATAAATCAAAAATGAGACTGGCAGCGTTTCCAAGCGAACTCGTTTAAAGACCCCCTTAGGCTTCTACTCAAACATTATCTTAGGAAGCTGAATGAGTAACCCTTATGCACGACCACATGCGGTGTACTGATTTCCCCCCTTGGGATAATAAAGGTATCCATCTATATACACTATCCATGCTTTATTTATTATCTGCATATATTGGCACACATGGTCAACATTTGCAACATCTACGATCTGCATCTCCCATAAATGTGTTTATATGTGCGCCCATGTAGTGCTAAATTAAATTAGATTTATTTTGCACAACTACAGTGCATACAGTTTAGTCACTGTACAAAACTGTCATCAGGTTATCTTATCTTGGAGTTAATCTGAAAGTGTGTGTGTGTGTGTAGAAGGAGCGTACTGGAGCAATCACGGACTTTTAAAGCCTTTTTATTGATACAGGGTACAGGCAAAAGTGACAACGTTTCGATGTCAATACATCTTCGTCAGGTCGTGTGTGTGTGTGTGTGTGTGTGTGTGTGTGTGTGTGTGTGTGTGTGTGTGTGTGTGTGTGTGTGTGTGTGTGTGTGTGTGTGTGTGTGTGTGTGTGTGTGTGTGTGTGTGTGTGTGTGTGTGTGTGTGTGTGTGTGTGTGTGTGGCGTGCGTGCGTGCGTGCGTGCGTCTGTTGCCTGTTGTTAATGTATAATCCAATATTGTTTAATTTGAGTGTTCAGTTTACTACCTTGTAGACCATGGAGTCTTTAGGTCCTGGACCCACTGATATATAACCACTGGATGGATAACATAATAATAGAATATCCGCTAAGATTATTATAGATCAATGCCTGGACCACAATTTACTCTCACATGCATATACAGTATACATACAGTATACACACCTAAACTGATCTCTGCTTGTTTTCTTATAGGTTCTCTGAAGATCTTCATTTAAAGGGTACTGTGCCTTCATCCTTGCCATATGCCTACAAGAAAAAACGTCTCGCTTCTCTTTCCAGGAGTGAAATAGCAGTATTGAAGCCTGCATTATACTTAGTTGCGCATGGGTGTCATACACCAAAAGATAGCTGATCTACAAGCTCATGTCGCGAATAAGTATAAATCAGGCTTACCCAAACTTGAGGTTATTGTTGCACTGACTTTATAAAGCAAGCATCTGTGTTGTACAAGCCTAGGACCAATGTTTTTAATTCCATTTAATTCAAACTTTGTTACATTTGTGTCTGGCAAACGTCTAATTTATATGTCTGTTTGAAATGCAATGTGAATGTTACTCTTTTAATGTTTGCTACATTTTTATACACGTCTTAACATTTTAAATGAAATGTGATACAGCTCATGTATTTACGAGCCACACTCCTATTGTACGCACAAATGTCCATTACTGGGGCTTATGTAACCTCTGGTATCCTGTTACTAAGCCTCTGCACCCTGGTGAATGTTTCAACTGCTGCACTGCCCAAAGAAAAACATCTCTTGTGTTTATTAGCCTTCTCTGCTGCTCTTAATTACAGCATGGTGAAATAAGCTTACATTTGTCATTTTGAAGGCCCTTTTGATTATTGATTATGAGCATGGCATTTCATGACATCACCATCTACACAAAAGGCCCCTTTTCTGTCTCAGTGGCTTCATCTATCTGTGCCTTTACAGCTCTACACACTGCATCTGTTTACATTGCTCAAATAAGGTTTGTCTGATTCGAGTCCAGACATATGTATTATGTGAGGATAAAATCTGAATACTACCCTTGCCGTAACATGAGACATTTGTTGTGAAACGACTGGAGGAGAAAGAATGCCAGAGAAAAGGCGTAAGTGTGGGCTGTCGTATCCAACTATCTGAGGTGGAAATAGAGATCCAAACACATTGCAGAGTTGGTCACTTTCCTATCACAATAAAAGCTTGCCCAATTCCAAATGTGGTTTTCTAACGTCAGATTGATGATGATGATGAGAGAGATTCATCTAATCTGTCCATCAATGTCACATACAGTGATCATAACTGCATTGAAATGACAAGTGTAACTTGGTTTATTATGTCCTATCAATAAAGCTGAAATACTATTTAAAAAGAAAAAGGTAACGAAAAAAGATGACATGGCAGCTTAGAAAATGAATATTTGTTCTGAAAACATGTTCAGAACGATGATATTACATTTGTATGTTTTTACATTCAGTATACAGTGTACATTTTCAAGTGCTGGTTTAAAACTCTGTGCCTTAAAATAAACCGTACGTACTGCTTACTCCACAACTTGGTGTTCATCAGTGTTTTTCACACCCAGCAGGTGACTGGAGGCCCAGTCCATCTGTTGTTTAGACACACGTGCTCTTCTTCCTGTTGTCTCAGCGGTCTCCAAAATAACAAAGCTATCCACTTTTTTAAGCATTCATCTCCCTGGAGGGGGGGTTTTCTAAGTCAGGGTAGATGCATGTTGGGACACCGAAGCCAATGTTTTGCATGCTGAAACAAGTAATGGCAGGTTTTGTTATGCTCAAAAAATGTAAATACAAATGGTTCCAACCAGAGTTTCTGAACCAAAATGTGAATCCATTCATAGACTTGGAGCAAGTCAATCATTGTGGTTTGTTAGTGTCATCTGGTGCAACAAAGTACAAAAATGGTGTGCATTGTATTCACTTACACTCTACATGACATGAGCCCCACAGCAGATGCACACAGATACAAATTCACAATCCCAACTTTCTCTGTATCTGTTTTTCGGTTGACGTTTTTTCTCCCTGTCTCTCTCTTTCTGAGGAAGCAGGCCAAGGGGTTGGCCCCCTGGCAGCGGCCCAAGTTGTCAGCATCTGTCATTAATGATTGCTACATGGAACTGGTGTACAAGTGTGCACATGTGTGTGTACCTGTCATAGCTGCCATTCCACACCTGCTAGGTCTGTTATTCTGTGTTGACCAGGCAGGCGCTCTCTCTTTAACTACAGTCTGTGCTGCTTACTGTCAGTGCCACAGGAATGCTCTCATTCATACAGTGAGGCACTAATTGCATAGTTATGTATTTGTGTTTCCCTGTGAGCGCGTTCGTGTGTGTGTGTGTGTGTGTGTGTGCGTGTGTGTGCATGCGTGTGCGTGTGCGCGATAACAGTGAACCTTTTGTTTTGAGGTGATGACAGATTTGTCGATATGGTATTTGGGAGACTTTGTCATTGCTATGCAATGCACTGGAAAATCCCTAACTTGTAGTTGTTTATGCAGTGCCTCTAGCCTGCAATAGCTTCAGCCTCTTTAAAGCCGTATCTGTTAACACTCATAATGGCATGACTAATTTCAGTACCAAGGACAGGTCCCCTTGTAGCTATATATTTTTACAGCATGTTGAACGTTGTATGCCACTACAGTAAGAGTAACTTATCAATTATGTTTACTTTCTCTACCATTAGAAACTGTCTAGTTGAAATAGGGGACCTATTACAGTATAATAGAAGGGATTCAATCTAATAACTCAACACCTTCAGAAAATACGGTACCTCATTGTATGTGCTCTGTATTCAGAACAAAATACAGACAATTAATTGGATATGTATAATGCAAACACAAATGGCTCATGCATGAGAAATTAGACTTCTACAAGATTGTTTTGTTTGCCACCATGTGGCAGTAGGACAAGACAGCCACTGCCGTACATGGGCCATTTATGTTGCAGGGCACTGATACTCGCACCAGACATGAGCCCCAGGGCCAGGTAGGCCACATTCTTCAACTTCCCCCTGTCTCAGTCTCTAAACATACCAGATTCCACTCTCTGTTTCCTCTTCAAATTTTACTAACCCAGTGTCTGGTTGAAGTCCAGCACAAATGTCCCACGAAGTTTAGACATGGACTAGTCAGTTTGTTCTATGTAGCTTGTTTGTTGAGCTACTTGCAAGCTATCCCTCAGATAAATGTAACATTGGCTAGGTAGATATACATGGGGGGAAAAGTAGCTCGCTATTTTGGTCAATCAATGGTTAAAAAAAACGTTCAAAAAACATAACTGGCAGTACAATGGATTAGCAGCTCTTCCACAGCCTCTATGGATAAATTCCATTGTGCTGATCTAGAATCAGCCTTTAAAGTTTTTATTGGTGAGACACATGCTCCAAACAAAAAATAATGGAGAAAGATAATTAGAGATAGAGATATTAACTGGAACTGAAAGAGTACAAAATAAACCTTCTTTGGACACTAACTTATTATAAGGGAGGAGATTGTGTGCCTCCAGCTAATCTTGCAAACACTGGGCTTTACTTGTGAATTCATAATCAGACCCAGCTTCCCACAGAACCTACTGTACCTGCCTCACAAACATGCACCCGTCTCTTCTCTTATCCTGTTTAAATACGTCCATATTCATCAGCTCACCCATTCATGTATAGGAAGAGCACTGATCCCCAGACATTATGAAGGACAGGTGTAAAAACTTTGACCCATGTTTATTTTTCAGCAGTCTGTTAAGATAATAAGTTACTTGTATTTGGAGAAAGTTGGACCGGAATCAATTCCTGTTAAAAGGATTGAGATAGTGTGTGTGTGTGTGTGTGTGTGTGTGTGTGTGTGTGTGTGTGTGTGTGTGTGTGTGTGTGTGTGTGTGTGTGTGTGTGTGTGTGTGTGTGTGTGTGTGTGTGTGTGTGTGTGTGTGTGTGTGTGTGTGTGTGTGTGTGTGTGTGTGTGTCCAGTACTCTATGTGTCTGTGTGCCTTCCTTTGTTCCTTTTACAAACCCTTAAGTGATTTCCCCTTCCTCTGATGATGCTGTTGAACACAGCCCACACCAGCTTTCACTTTAATGAGAATGCCCTTGCACCCATCCTATCTCCCCTGCCTCCCCCCTTCCACCTCATCATCATTTTAGATGTCATCAGCAGTTCTTACAGGCAGGCACCATGGAGGTTGTGCACTGAGGGACCAGCCTTAACTACATGCCCCTCACTCAATCCATGCATACATTATCTATGAGGGTTGCTGTCACAGTATCTGCTGGCCAGATGTAAATTACATCACAAAATCGGCACATTTAACATTGTTATGGAGTCACATGCTGAAGTCATGTTATTTTACCCTTTGACTAATAATGTGGTATGGTGGTGAAAGGCAATGGACTCTGGAGCCAGCCCATAAAGAATCAGAGATTGAGTTGCATATAAACTGAAACAGCATGATTCCATCTTTTTATAAGCAATCACTCTCCCCTTGCATTTTGCGTCTTTATTGAGACTGTGTCAAAGGTGGCATGGGCATGGGGGAGACGTCAGCAGAGTAAATATGTAATGTACTGTAGGGGGATTCAGAGGTGTTACCATATTGGCACAAGAATGAGTCATGCATCTGTGTGTGGGTGATGGAGAGAGAGAATCTTGCAGTCTGGTCAGGAATCCCAAGGAATCTAATCAGAGGTGTAGGATGACAGGTTAGTTCTTCACTCCCTCTTTGGAATATGTTATAATAGATCCTCCACTGGCTCCCGGTTGCGGCCCGCACTGAATACAAAACACTGATGCTGACCTTCAAAGCAGACAAAGTTATGGTTCCTCCATACCTCAAAAACCTGATCAACCCCTACACCCCCACACGTTCACTTAGATCAGCCAACACAGGGATGCTGACAGAACCCTCACTATAAGCTCCAGGACAAAAATCCACTCGTCCGAGACAGTTTGCCCAACTTGCCCCCAAGCTGTGGAATAAACTCCCTGTCGCACTTAACACAACGGACTCTCTCGCTAGCTTTCGCCGTGGACTGACGACTCACCTTTTCAGACTCCACCTAAACCCATAGCACTACTGAAACACAATGTCCATACATGAAGCTAGTTAGCATTTGTTTTTAGGTTTTTTAGAATCATTTTTTCTTTACTGATATTGTTTTTTTAGATTGATATTCATATGCATTTGTTATATTGTTGTTGATGTTCTGACATGTTATCTTGTTTATTATAGTGATGTATTATCTGCTTATTGTAAGTCGCTTTGAATTAAAAGCGTCTGCTAAATGCCTAAACTGTAATGCCTAAACTGTACAAAATATTTACATCGCAACTGAGTAGCAGAATGTGTGCTACACTGTTTCATTCAACCGGGCACAGGTATGGATAGGGAGTACATCAGAGGGCTCAGTACACATCCCTGTGTACTGAGCCTCCACTCAATGAACATGTTCAATGAGCCTCAACTCACTGAACATGGGTTTCTTCAAAGCGGACCCATATTATATTAACTCTTAAGTGCATTAGGCCTTCTTCTGACTGTGCGTCATTCGAGTTACATGGACTTGAATGTTAACATGGATGCTCTAGGGCCTGGAAATAACATTAAACTCTGGTGTATCCGGATAACATGAAGGACAGTGACAGTGTGCATACATACATTGCATAATGTTACAGGGGCTTGGTTTCTGTTAAAAGGGTGATGAGAAGATTTTATTGCGAACCAGTAATTAGTAAATTGACTATAAATTCAATGATGGTCTGACGCCAATGAATGTTACATGACAGGCTTTGCGTGGAAGATACTTATGGTGTTTATCATCTTGCCTTCACCACAATGAATAAGTACAGTATGTCCTGTTTTAGGCCATGTTTTCAATTATTGTAGTGGCTCTCTTGGGGCATAATTCACCATTTGCTCGGATTGGGCGGGGGTTTTGGGGTGACTATAAAGAGGTGTGTTGTTTTGTCAACATGAGTGCAGTGTGTGAAATAAATGGACACGTCGTTCTGCGTGCCCAAAGGGAGAAGCTTCATTCTTGCAATTCCTTCTTTGGAACCCCAACATTTGACATTTCCAGTAACCGAACAGAAAGTAATGATCGATCCCATCAAGTTCCGTAGTTTTTGGAAGCTTGTCCCATATCCTGGGTTGCACAGACAGAATTGCTTATACATTTTCAAAAACACTAATATTATGGTTTGGTTTCAAGCAGAGGCTTCTGTTTACTTGTTGGTACATACCATAATGTTGGTGTGTATCAGATATAGCCTCCTCTGCATGATTTTCATTTGGATGTTTCCCCCTTTGGAATGATTGTTTATTTGCATTGTGTACTTGGTTTAGCTGTGGAACCACAGTCCAGGCCTGTGTGAACTTGGCGTTGAGTGCTGGGGGAGGTCTGTAATTTGTGCATTGTGAAATTCCAAACAAAATGGCACACAGCCAAACCCACAATTAACATAGCCACTCATACCCATGCATCATCTCCCCATCACTGAGGCACATATCCCTTTACATTGTAAGGGGACAACAACAACTCACTTTCCAGTGTTTATCATAACAATATGGAGAGGACTGACAGAACCAGACAAAAAAATTGTCATCTAAATGTGAAAAGCTGTCTCACGTTCTACAGCTGCAACCCGCAACATGCACAGCCCTGACTGGCATCCCAGCCTGGCGGGGTATGAGCTACCCAGAGCGGCCCTTTTCCAGGAAACCTTGCTGCCATCTGACTGGAATTTTAATAAACTTGAACTACTAGCTACTAAACCAGCCTGTTATGAAAATCTAGGTTACACATTGGTCTAGACTAATTTCTCAGTCATACCCATTACCCACAAGAGATAGCCTATACATGAGATATTTTCTCTTTCTTTTTTTTACAAATCTGCTGTGGTCTTCGGATATCAAAGCAGTATTACATGACCTTGTTAAAGGTCCGTGGTTGTGGTGGTGTGTGTGAGAGGGGGATTATCATCATGACCACTTGTGCCCTAAATAAATGATGCCTAAAGAAAATAAATAAGTTATCACACCAATACTTAAATGGCACGTGGTAACAACTGACGTCTTGTTGTTCATAGTCCCAACTTAATTTTGCAGTATTAAAAACATGTCTGCAGATGCAATTACAAATACCACAAAAGTTGAATGTGTACAATGTTACCCCTCCTACTCCATCTCATCTGTAGCCTACGGTGTGTTTACTGTGATGCTGCAAGGCGTGCCGAGGCGCACTGGCGGTCTGTGTGATATTGTACAGAGGAGAGGGGGTCCTAAAAGACTTTGCCAGCAAGCAACCGCGGTTTATCACTTCAGACAGAAGCCAGCATACACCGGAGCGGCCATTTGGGTGCAATTTGGACGTTGTGGATAATAGTTGCCGTTTTAAAACGACCCCACAGTTATTACCTCGGGTGTATTTTGACTTGTTTTAGTTTTTCCCCCCTCTCTCCATAAGATAAGGAGCCAAAGAGAAGATTTTTTTTCCGGGATGGGAGCAGAGAATTCTAGACAGGGAAACGAGAAGGAAGAACTGAGTGCAGAGGTGACCGCGACTGAGGGAGGCAGCAGCGTCGCTGACCCAGCCAAGGTAACGTTAATGGATGCCCTTTAAACGCCGTTTACCGGGAGCTTTTTTCCCCACACTGGCCAATGGCAATGCATGATACAGTCTTCTTAAATGTGTTGTTGCGCACTTACCTTTTTTTACAGCTTTACGTTCATATAATTATCGAGTTTCCCTTTCGTTTAACATCGACGTTTCTGTCTTTTTTTTCCCCTCCTCTAACTATTATTTTTTGACGCGGGACCGTGCGCACTGCCGATGTGCGGTTGCTGCATGTCACTTTTGGAGGTTATTTTTGCTGAGTAACAGGACGTGGTGGTGCATGCAGCCATGCAGGCAAGCTGCTCCAATCTGTCCCGCAGTAATAAAAACGCCAGCTGTTTGGTCCAGGTTCCTGATAGCCTACCTGGGCTGTTATTCAACGGTGTGTCTTTTAATAAGGTTCAGAAAACAACAATGGTGTTTGTAGGAAAACAAGTTTCACAATGGCAGGAGGAACACTTAAATTTAAGCAACTGAACCATTGATAGCCTACTGTCAATTATCACGACAAATAGCCTACATTTATTTTATAAAACTGATTGTTTTGTCATGGTATGAATGCACATGTTGCTAAACAGATTTTCTTCTTACAACAGAGTGCCAGACACCTGTCAGTCATGTCATGTTGATGCTGTGTGTCATTAATTTGTGACAGACACTTATAATTGGGTGAATATGTGATGGAATAAAATAATCTTGCTGCTAAATTAACCCTTCACATCTATACATATTGTTTTTATTGTTTTACTCTTTCCTATGTCTCTCTCTAGCCTACCTCACATTCACCTGCTGTGGTAAAGGTTTTCAGGCAAGTAAGCCTGCTGCTGACAGTTACATTTGGATATATAAGAAAAAGAAGGTGCGCATCAGCAATGGTTTTCTCAATGGAGTGCTAGACCTAAAGTCAAATATACATAAAAAATAGGAATTAAATTCCAAAAAGGTAGCACATCCCCAATGTTTAAATCAGGAGGACAAAGTACTCACATTTCCACTTATTTATTGGCACACACCAAAAAGGAACGCTTACGCGTTTCGGCTAAGAGACGAAGGCTGTGGGGATGTGCTACCTTTTTGGAATTTAATTCCTATTTTTTATGTAGTTACATTTGGATGTCAATGTTTCCCTATACAGTCAATACCACACATATAGTCCACACTCTCACCCTGAACTTAACTGACTTCATATTCATATTGCTTTAGACCAGGGTTACATCAGGACAGTTTGTAGAGGCTACCTTGAAATGGTGCTGTGGATGTTTGAGAGATGATACCAGTAGGCTATTCTCGCTTTTTTTTTCCTATTCAGAAATGTGCTCATTTCAGTTCAGTATAGTGCATCAGTTTCAAATGGTAAAAATCTGAAACCTCATGTATGTGGAACAGTTAAAAAGCCTTTATCATTGCCATTGGCTATTGGCTTGCCTGTTTCTAGCCAGGCAAAGCTGCCTTTGTCAGAGCAGTGTCAGACTATGGATTATTGCCTCTGTTGAATAGCTTGGACGTGCGAATGAATATTTGCAAAGCTCTAATGAGCATGAGCACTGCAAAATCCTTGGCCTTAATTTAACTCTGAGGGTGTAAAATAAACGTGTAAGGAAGGGGCTGTCTCACCACCTGCTGTTTTCATCCTTAATTGAACGGATTGGTTTTATTGATGTTTTTTTATTGGTTGATGGTCAAGAGGTCAGATTTTGTGGGCCTTGGCGCTTTTCGAAAGGTCATCAGAGAGGTCACATGTCAGTGGGACATTAGTCTTTCAATGCAGTAGCATAGCAAACCTGCATTTAATAACATTTGGTCATGCGTGCATTTGTTGACTCTTGTTTTGTTTTGCTCAGTACATTGTTTGCTCATGTCGTCACATGCTGGCATGAGTGTAGTTGTTTTCATGCGGTACAACACCTGCAGGGCTTTATGATGTTTTTTCGTAGGCCATGCATGCTTAAGCTGTTATCATACTGTCTGTAGGTGTTACTGTAGCAACACTTTCTGACAGATCGTTTAAAGATATATTTTATTGATGGTGAACAGTAGTCTGACAGGAAATGGGGAGAGAGATGGGGAGTGACATGCAGCATAGGTCGTCGGGCTTGGGGGTTGAACCCGCAACAAGCTGTGTTGTCTTGGGCAATTTGCCTGGTCCTAAGTGCCTGGACAGCTACACTATCTGCCCAGGCCTTTCTGACAGAGTTTAAAAAGAACATTGGAATGCGCAATATGAAATGCTTCAAGCTGGCAGTCCACTTTGATGAGTGTGTATTCTGTGGTGTGGCCTTTTACTACACCATGGACCAGATGTCCATGTAGCTGGTTGTTTGTCTTCTTCTTCTTTCGTGTATCATCGTCCTTGATGATTGGTTGACAACATTGTATTTCACAAGATTTCTTAATGCCTCCACTAGCCTCTGTAACAATGATTTCTATGATTTTTATATCTGGGATTTCAGAAACATATTGTATCATTTGCCTCAGTTCGAATATTGAACACACATCTCAGCCACTAGCCCACTACACACACTCCTTATTTTTTAATACGTTCATCTTGCTTTTATGTTTAGACAAATTAGAAAGCTAGTCACGAAATGAACAATCTCCTTAAAATAATTATCATTTTGAAGGATTTTGTGAAGTTTTGTACTATTCTCCTTGGAGGTGATGTAAACTGGTATAAGCTCTATATTCTTATTGAGCATATGTTAAATAAAAGGGGTCTTTAATAAACAAAATAAATTTTCAGGTCACCATCACCAATTTCATCCAATCATGAGAGAGAATCAATTTATCAGCTTCAGTTTTAAAGTGTTCCATTTTTGTCTGCTCTTTTTTTATTACTTCCAAATTCACTTGTTTATCCTGTATCCTGTATGAGTTCTCTCTCCTGATTGGATGAAATCATTATCCCCCATTGAACATTTATTTTCTGTTTACTAAAGAGCTGGAGAGACTGGAAGACCCCTGTTATTGAACAAACACTATAGTAATGATTGGGAATATAGCGAATATAACGGTTATTTTAACAAAGAAATATCATTTACAGCACCTTTAATAAGCCCAATTAAACACACTGTTAGAGATAACAATTTGCTTTATTCTTAAACGTTGGACATTTCTGAGATACACATTGACAGATCAGTATTGTCCTGTTGTCATGAGCAATTTGCCTGAAGCCAAGCATGTACCAAATGCAAATCCAGATCCTTGTAAATATGTTTGCTCCAAAGTTAACAAATTAGCCTAATACCTGCAATGCTCTCCTATGTTTACTTGGATTGCATCATCTGATCATCTGACTGTCATCAGTGTCATGTTAATGTGAGAGAAGAAGAAAAATTCACACATTCATGACGGATTTCCTAGTGAAACAGGGGCTTCTCAGCCATTCAAAGCGATGGGGGCTGGTCGTTCCATGACCAAATCAGTCAGTGCAACACGATCAGCCGCCCGTGACCCTACAGACGATGGGATTGAAACTCTTAATTTTTGCTGTGCAGTGCAACAAGGCAGTGTTGAAACAGGTTAACATTTACAAATGTTTGTTTAGCTGCATCTTTTTCTAAATGCTTTTTGTAAATGCCACCATCTTGATATCGTTCAACAGATTAACACCACCCTCTAGGGGTGCTTTTCAAAATATTGGTCCCGATCTGCCGATTGATTGACAGGAAGTAATCAAGATAGGACCCTTTGGACTTTTGCTAAAAAAAAAGAATACAAAAATGAAATGTTTTAAAATCATATTCAACACTCACAGTATTATATAGTTTCAAGATGTTAGCTGGCAATTACAATAACCCTTGTTCCTACAGAGATCGTCTAAGTGTGTTAGATTTATTACTGATTCAAATGAAGGTAGAAGTTCAAAGTGATCTGAAATGGGTGAAAATTAAGTGTACAAACAATCTGTTCTTGTCCATGTGTAATGTGATAGTCTAGTAAGTCTACCATTCTTTTAATTTGACTTCTGCACAATCCATGTTTCGGCTGTCTCAAGGCTTCTCCCTCTCAGTGATTGAAGTGGATATGAAAGGTTAGAAATGATGGAAAGATCAGGTGTAGGATGGCAATGGGAGTGTGTGCACTTGTAACTAAGCGGCTGCATCCGCCCTGCTTAATATGCGTTCAATAAAACATCCTCTCCTGTCTCCTCCTGTTTTATGAAGGTATTCTTGCTCTCTCCACCCCTTTCTACACATCCACACCTCCTTGTCCTCCTCACACATCCCTCTTTCCCCCACATTGTGCTCAGAAGTAGGTCAGAAGCACTGAGTGTACGTGCGTGCCTCCGTCAGACAATTCCCACAGCCAAAAACAGTCTCGCCTACTCCCTCCCTGTGTGTGCACGCGCGTGTGCATGTGCATATTGCATGTGTATGTGTAACAGTGAGATACCATACCCGATCCCCAAACAGACACAAATGCATACATCAGTTCTGAATCTCTTAAATATTCTCTCTCTCTCTCTCTCAATCTCTCTCTCTCTCTCTGTGTCTCCTTCCCTGTCAACTTTCTCTCTCTCCATGTCTCCCTCTCTCTCTCTCCACTCTCTCTCTCTCTCTCTCTCCATCCCACCATCGCTTCCTCGACCACTTCCGTTTCTTGTGCTCTGATTGGGTGGGGGAGCCTATACATTGTTTTTGCTATGCACCCACAAAGGCAGTTGTTTAAATCAGGAAACTGCAAATTCTACAAACTCTTAACAGACACACCCTCACAGACTCCGGAAACAAACAATAGCAATCACACGCAGATGCAGCAATCTCGACCCTAACGACCTGCGTCACACATCGGGCTCCATACCAGAACCAGGTGACTCCCCTTGGTCTGACACCATGTTATGTAATGTAGTGGGGCACGGGATGAACAGTTCTTACGTTCCTAAATAATGAGCCACGGCTGATCAGACACCGCTATGACACTGATTATCCTGTTTAGCTGTGATGGGGGCCTGGTAGAAGGGGCTGGGAGGAGGGAGAGTGAGGTGTGTGTGCGTGTGCGTGTGTGTGTGCGCGTGTGTGTGTGTGTGTGTGTGTGTGTGTGTGTGTGTGTGTGTGTGTGTGTGTGTGTGTGTGTGTGTGTGTGTGTAAAGGGTCAAACAGTGGAACCTTTGAAGATGGGCCCGAGACAGGGGGGGCAGGCCTAGGGCCCCTCGTGTGCGCGCCAGCCCAAAACAGGAAGGAACCAACGGTGCCCCCAGATGGGGGTGAGGGGACTAGGGGAGAGGCGTTTTGGGTGGGCAGGGGAAGAGCGTACAGGTGAGGAGCCTAGAGGGGGAAGAAGGCAGCAAGTGAGAGAGAGAGGGACCTGCCAGGGTGACATAAAGACCGATGAATCAGCCGATTGTTCCCATACTCCCGCCTCCTACCTGATGTTAAGAGGACACCGATGACAGAGGAGGCCCACATTTGAGGGCATGTTTTGTGTGTGTGTGCGTGTGTGTGTGTGTGTGTGTGGGCATGCACGTTCATTCGTTTGTGTGTGTGTATACTGTAGTATGTGAAAGTGGGTGTTTTAAGAGCTCTTTCTCTATCAACCTCAGACAGATTGAATAACAGTTACTGTAGCTGTTGTTTTTTTAAATAATAACTGTAACCGATGATTCACCTGAAAACTAACCTAACATTCTGTTAGTTGTTGTGTGACATGGGCCATAACGTTGTTTTGGGTAAGCAGTGGTTTCATAAGTATTGTTCAGTGGTTAATCGAGTTTGTTAGATGACGTAAAGTTAATGGCTAAATGGTGTTAGCAAAAAAGCCAGGCAACAAAGGTAATTTTGTTTAGAGGGATGGAAATCTGTATGAAAAGGGAAACCAGCGTGGTTGCGGGATAGGAATAGGGATGATAGGTTTCAATTAGTTATTAACTGGAGTATTTTGCTTTTGACCATTAATTCATGGCCAACATTTCCCCCCAAAGATAATCAAATAAGCATCATAATTTAATTTTCTCTTCTCTGGTTGGAGGTGAAAGGGGAAGTACCTACTAAGGCTACTAATTAGGTTTTCCATCCTTTGCTTTTCTGTCACCCATCTCTTTAGATCATCCTCCTTTATTCGTAAATTCCTTTACCAATAAAATAATGGAAGACTAAAAGCTTGTTTACCTGTCTCTATCCTTTTCCATCGCTTCCAATCACACTTCATTTCATTTAAGTGATACATTAGAAATAGAATAACTAAGCCATACTTAGGGATGTGCACACCCAAACTATGTGCAGACTCTAGAGTCGAGACTGCAACTGCCGCTACAGATCCCATAGCCAATGGAAAAAAAGGTAGCCAAATAAACAGCATACATTTGGGAAAAGAAAAATCTGCTTCAATCATTTTCAGTTCGATTTTCAGACCCTCTGAGGAGAAAAATGCACAATTACCGACCATGTAACTGGATAAATGTCCCTGACCATTATTGGCCGTTATGGCACTCTGAGTGCTACGGGTTGTTGCTGACACAATTGATGAGGCCGTTTTGTTAAAGCTTTTGCACTTTATTGATCGCACTGTATGCTATTATATGTTTCTTATGAGGTTGTTTCTAACTTTGCAACATTGAACATGTGTGTGTGTGTGTGTGTGTGTGTGTGTGTGTGTGTGTGTGTGTGTGTGTGTGTGTGTGTGTGCGTGCGTGCGTGCGTGCGTGCGTGCGTGCGTGCGTGCGTGCGTGCGTGCGTGCGTGCGTGCGTGCGTGCGTGCGTGCGTGCGTGCGTGCGCTCAGCCCACACACGCAATTAGAAACAACTGGCCAATCAGTGAACCCTGGCACTGCTCCCTTGAGCAGTCTCCACCCATCTCCACCCACTGCTTCTTAAATTAGCACTTCACCCATTTTCAACCTTATCCTCATATCATTGGTCATCACTAATGCACATTATAAAATGGCACCATTTCTGTCTACTCACTGTGTCTCAGAGGACAGCTGTGGACAGTTCAGAAACCTGCCTACTAGTGCCTAGTAATGGTATCATTGGTGATGATTCCCAAGCTTAACGCAGCTACAGCTTTCCAAATAAAGAAAGAAACTATAGATCTCTCTTATTGGATGCTGGTATGGAAGCCAGTGGTTAAATCTCGTTTGAAATGACCAAAACTGCCTTCAGATCATGTCACATTTCTGAACTGTCCACAGCCCTCTTCTCAGACACAGAGCGAGTAGGCTGAAATGGTGCCATCTTATAATGAGCATCAGTGAGGTTGAAAATGGGCGAAGTGGTCCTTTAATTGAGTTCACAGAAATGCTTCTCAAAGAAATATTTGTATAATTATATTATACTAGCCCTTACCCGTTCAAAGATATGAGCTCCGAAATGATGTGCAGTGTGTGGATTATGGGATGTGCACTGTGCACACAGTATATGAGGGATGGAAAGTAACTTTAACTGGTGCTTGCATGCTAATATGTAGGAGCATCAATGTAAGAAATACCCGTTCCATTTAACGGCTACAGAGATACTGTGTACCGATCTGCATGATTTTGGACAACATCTGTAACAGGGCCAGAACCACCCCCCCCCCCCGCCCGCCCGCCCGCCTGCACACACACACACTCCCCCCCCCCCCCGTGTGTGTGTGTGTGTGTGTGTGTGTGTGTGTGGGTTTGTGTGTGATTGTGCATGGCCTGAACAACAGCGCCCCTCCCTTAACATGTGTGGTCACAAAAGGTACTGTAGGCTAAATAGATATAGATACACCATAAAAATGCAATTATACAGCATACGATTTGTGAAAGTGACAAACGGGCTTCACAGTTATGTCAGGTGTGTTCATATGCTGATGGTGATGCGATTTCAGATCAATTGCTCCAGCCACTGAGGAGAAACGCGGTTTCAGACAGACAGACAGACACTCAGACAGACAGACAGACATTCGGAAAATTATATGTTAGATAATCATTGTTATTATGTATCTGCAAAATGTATCCTTTGTCAAACCATCTTTGACCTGCTTTTCCTCTCTTGTTAGGGTTCCACAAATGGGCTTGTTTTGTGTTGACAGTTTCTTTGAAAGTCCTCCAACTTGTGTTTATTATCAGTGCCGCAGAGGAATCCTTAATACACAGTTGTATTTGCTTCTACAATTAACTACTGTGTGTTACTGTTTGCAATTATATTTCAATAATAGAAATACTATGTGCTTTCTACTTCATACTTCAGTATCTTTTGCCATTGTTTTGCAGTCAACGGGCATTCATAGCTCTATGCAAGTGGTGACCTGCCTGAGAAGTCCCACTGGACACTGGAATCCTTCCCATTCCAATCCTGTGATAAACAAACACATCACTCCAAACCTTCATCCATGGGGAATGAAGGGCTATAGACTTTTAGAGACTTATAGAGTAGATTACTCAAGAGATCATCCTTACATTGTTGCCTCTGTGGTTTGAGGCACTTGTGGTTGAACCGTTGGGCTGTTGTTCATCTGCTTGAGATTCTAGACATTCCGTGGAGTTTTGGTGTTGTGACATCAGTTGGGGAAACACGTAACATGAGGAAAATGT
Organism: Nannobrachium achirus; assembly: GCF_963921795.1. Lineage (NCBI taxonomy): Eukaryota > Metazoa > Chordata > Actinopteri > Myctophiformes > Myctophidae > Nannobrachium > Nannobrachium achirus. Next base: position 44,288,184 of record NC_137823.1, read on the forward strand.
AACTGTTATCCATGACTGGAGAAGGTCTTTGTAACTGTCAAAAGTGTAAAGTGATCCTGCAAAAACTATATTTTTTGCCACCATACTGTATGTTATTGACATTTTTGTTTGCAGTGCCATACATAACACACACGCACTCAAGCGCACACACGTACATTCACATACACATACACATACACATACACATACACATACACATACACATAATTCAACAGTTTATTCATCTCCACACAAGGGAAATTTGCATTTACATGACATACATATTATATGTGCAGGACAGGTTACATTTACAATATCAAGGCATTTGTACTCATGAAACAAGAATGTCTCTCAGCACTCTGTGGCCACCAACCATAGTACTAGTAAGATGCCTCAGGGCGACATGCAGACGAGGTCGCGCCAATTCATGGCCAGTGATGTATATCGGACCAGTTACCCATATATGGAGAGTTGGAGACCCTTGGTACCCATTTATGGAGATCCATGTACTGTATATGGAGATATGCTGTGAGAGCCCAAACATGCTTACTCAGTTATTCGTTATGTGAAAGTCCTATGATGTCTATGACATCTGACATCATACCCTCTTATGCCCATACATGGAGATCCCTGTCTGTAGAACCAGCCACACAGATATGGGCTGTCTTGGCCATATATGGATTCTGTTTGTGTGGTATGTAGCCGATGTGGCCTCCATATATGGGCATTCCCATATGAAGTCCTGTTAGATATGGGCTTAATATTGAATATCAGGGAACTCCATGGGCATAAAAGGGATTCTGTTAGTGTGACATCACAGTGAAGCAAGAGCGTGATGTCAGAGTGGCAAACCCATTCTGTTAAGAGTGGTTCCCCTGACATCACAGTGACATCAGAGCATGATGTCAGAGCGACAAACCCACCGTAAAAAAGTGTACACGTCTACACGGACACGGGCAAGCTGTGCCGTTTCTCATAGTAAACTGCGACCTTCGGTCACAAAGACGGCACACACTTCACCAGCTTTTTTGCTTCGCCTCTGGACATCACAAGCTGTCGAAACCCCCAACAACCAGTCCAAGACAGGACCATCACACACACACACACACACACACACACACACACACACACACACACACACACACACACACACACACACACCCACACACACACACACGTCTTTCCTCCCACACAATATGCATCCTCGTAATCAGGAACATCGATTTCCTCCCATCTTCACTTCCAAATACTGATGAGCTCAAATGTGGAGGTGTCAGGGAGATGTACCCTGCCCAGGGCCCCTGAGAGGCATTGTCTTGTGGTGATGATGCAGTATTGAGTAGCCCTGGTCTAGCCAACGGGGCTTGCCTTATTCACAGTTCCCTGGGGAGGGTTAACAGCCACTCTGTCCAAATCAATCATTATGATTGGAAAGTCCGCTGCCCCATCAGCGTCCCTATTTGGTAGACAGTCTTTGTTTAATGCCTCGACGCGGTGTGAGGTTTTCTCTTTTCTGTCTTTTTGTGTTGCAGAGTTAGGTAGGGTATACACTACACCAAGGGTCTTCAACAGGGGGTCCTCAGAGTTACTACAGGGGTCCTCCAAATCTTTGTGTGCTAGAAACCTTTCTATTTCTTTATATTAACCACTTGAACCCTAGCGTCCATATTCTGAGAACTTAAGCCAAAAATAGCATATCTACAAGCTCACAATGCTTCGCAGCGCGTGGTGTAGATGGGAAAAAGAAGTACAGAGTGAAAGGCCAAGTGTATTAAGTGTTGACGGTTCAAGTGGTTAAATATCTGAAAACACAAATTGACATGAATCCAAAATACGCTGATGATTGTACTGTCAAACGATGAAACAATATGGAATCTATGAACAGGTTGTGGGGGACCTTGCTTCATCTCTCTCAACTAAGGGGTCCTTGGCCTGAAAACATTGAAGACCCCTGCACTACACTATACAGTTACAAAGATACTTTGAAATGTAGGCTAAATCTGCAGTCCTCTATGAGTGTCAATATTTCGTATCGTCGCTGTTGGATAGAACCGACCTATGTCAAAAAACTGTTACTTCAGGAAATGGAAACATTTGGATTCAGTGGATCCAATGTACTGTAGTCATTATTTAAACACACTTGTTAGTACTTTCCGTTGGTTAAATATTTATAAAAACCACAGACAGACCACTTTCATCCACTTTCAACCTGATGGCCCTATTTTGGGCATGCCATTATTGGTGAAGGTTTCAAATCATAAATGTGAGAAAAAACGCAAAAGGGTGGAAAATACTTTCACGTGGAGATGGGTGACGTATGGCCTGTATGGGGAGTTGCTATTAGACAAGGAATCCAGGGGGGGGGGATTGCCTACAGTTAGAGTTATAGCCCAAAACATGAAGTGTCCTATATCGCCACCATGAAGCTGTTTTGAAACATTTGGTGTAGAGGTACATCCTTGGCCTACTACTGGGAGTGTGTGTACAAAGTTTCATGGCGATCGATTGAGATCAGCTGTTCACAGATGCGACCGCGGTTTTCCCGGTGAACCTGAGCGCAATGGTGGGGGCGCGGGAGTGTGGGGAACACACACCACTGACTGCCGATGATGGAGAGGTTATATAGCTTTATGTATTGAGAATGAGATGCCGATTTCGTAAGAGACTGGTCACCAATTACAATATATTTAGAAGGGCCATGATGATAACCCCTTCTTCCCACTACTAGACTAATAAGGATTTATATTGTCTGTGTTATTATTTACAACCACAATTATTCATGTGTGGCAAGATCGCGGTTCCACTAGTTTTACTAGTAGGCTAGTGTAGGCTTAGAAGCCTTTTCAGAAGTTAGTTTAATGTTTTCCATTTAATGATTTCCTTTATACTCATCTTGCGCTAATGCACGCAACTGTTTTCGCCAGGTTTTAAGGCCTAGTAGGCTTTTCAGAAGTTAATTTAATGTTTTCCATTTAATGATTTCCTTAATCGTCATCTTGCGCTAATGCACGTAACTGTTTTCGCCAGGTTTTAAGGTGTTATTTAAGTTGTTTCTCATATTAGTAAGCTCGACCCCCACCGTTGCGCTCAGGTTCACTGGGAAAACTGCGGTCGCTTCACACACGGATGGACGGACGGACAGGTCCGAAAAGCATTGTCTCTGACCTCAGCTGTCCAGCCTGGCAGGGACAATTAGAGCAACGCTAATCACCCTCTAATCACCCTTTCAGCGTTTTCTCTCTCAATAATGACCCGCTCCCCATTGATCATCGCTTGCTTATACAATGAGTGTGGGTGTGTGTGCGTGCTCGCATGCATGCATGTGTGTGTGTGTGCGTGCACACGTAGTCGGTTGTTGTTGCCTACCTTCTGAATTGAACTAATTGCTTCCTTGTCGGATTGGCCATGGGAAATACCTGCGGCAAATGTTTGTCTAGACACACATACACACCACACATATTAATCACTGAGCGCATCACACATTAAAAGAACACAAATAACATCAAAAAGAACATTCTCATTGCCTACCAAGAAGAACAAACAGTGTTTGCAACCAGAGTTGAATTAGTCTGGGGGCGCGCGCCCCCGGCGCCTCATATCTTTTCTGAGCAGGGGTCACGCCTCTCATGCAAACGGACATCCATTGATGCAAAAAAAAAAACCAACAAGTTCACACCTCAACAACGCTTTAGTGTCACAACAGGGTGTTTCAACAAAGAAACTGACCTGTATTATGCATGTCAATAGACCTGTATTGTAGGTGTTAAGCGGCGTGCGCGTGACGTCATGAAAACCGCGTACCCCCAAACATTGAATCAGCACTGCAACACTGTTTGCAACTTCAACAGGTACAGCTTGGACCACCAGAGTCCACCAGACGTAACACACCATCACCATTTCTATTTATAGCACGCCTTGCAGCCTCTCAGCTCTTTTTCTGCACCCTCTACCGTTTTCCCACATCCATTTTTCATCGGACTTGGTCCTGATGCAGCACTTACTGTGCAAAGAAGAAGACGATGTCAGTGGGGTGGAATAATTCTGTGTGTGTGCGTGCGTGCGTGCGTGCGTGCGTGCGTGCGTCTCTCGCTTAAGTGTTTGTGGGGGGTGGAACACTGTGTATATGAAGGACAAACGGTGAATCATTGCAGCTGCACCGTCTGTGATGTTGCTCCTTGGCCTGTGGTACTGATAAAGGGGCGGGGCGGCATCCCTATGCAGTAAAGTCTCCTAAGATTTACTGTATTGATCAAACACCCGCCTCATACATCACCATCCCTTCACTAGAGCTCTCCTGGGGGGAGGATTGTAATGCAGTGTATCTCAAAGTGGGGTATGGGACCCCCAGGAATCCTTTAGGGGGTTTCCGGGGGGTCCTCAGCTAAATTAGTTAATTACAGCATCAAAATAATTGTAATCATTTGAAAGTTTCTACCCTATTTCATACTTCAGCTATTGGAGAATAGCCGATCTACAAGCTCACACACAACGTGTCGCACTGTGACGCATAGTGTTGTGCTGTTGTAGTACCTCTCAAAAGGAAGGAAACAGCCATATGCAAAAGGATTTACAAAAAACACATTGCGACTTAACAAATCAGGATTTATTTAGAAAGATTATTACATTAAGAACATTTTGAAAAATTAAGATGAAATAAACTTTATTATAAAGGTGTTGTACAAGCATTATCGTATTTGTACACAGCCTGTGTGGGCTGTGTCAATTTTGTATATTTGTTTGATGGAATCTAAAAGGGATCCAACAATATGTTAAGAACAAATTAGAAAGAGCTGGCTGAGAATCTCCCAGTTCACAATCCCAGGGATGGAGAGAATTCATTTGGAAGAATCAAATTCGACAAAAAAGCAAACGGCTCAAATAGATTTAATAGATCAATCTAATAGATTCAAATTCCAAAACAACCATACCACAGCCCAGAGTATATTCACCTCACCCCCATGGTCATAGACACTGTCACACACAACTGTTTCTTGTTGTACATTTTGCCCAGTGAGCATTTGGTCATAATGTTATATTATTGATGATTGATTGATTGATTGATTGATTGATTGATTGATTGATTGATTGATTGAATACTTTATTAGTCGGAAATGTAAACAGCACAAGGTACAGTCAGACATTTAGGCTAAAAGGATAATACATAATTGTTATCTTATGGACAATTGTAGTCCTATGGACAATAGCATGCACGCAATCATGCTTGCTTGGGTGTTTGTTTTGTGTGAATGTGATATCTGATACCACTGAGGTGTATATGTCTTGGTTTTGGGGATTCAAGAGGAGAGCAGATTTGATAACAGAGTGTTTTGTTCCTAAATTAGACATACATTTACCCTGACAACCCTGACAACAAGATTGCTATTGTAATACTAGAACTTGTGTGATGGGATAATATAACCCAAACATAGACTCAACCTGGGCGGGCTGCCCAGGAATATCTCATTCATATTTAATTTTTCTTTACATTTTCAAGCGCTGGTATAATGGTACAATGATTACTATTAATAATATTTTCAAAAAAGGAGGGAAGATCACTTATTGCGACCGAAGGTCGCAGTTTAGTATGTGAAACGGCACATGCTGACTATGTGTCTATGGTCTATGGGTTTGCCGCTCTGACATCATGCTCTGACATCACTGATGTCAGGGATACCACTCTAACAGAACAGGTTTGCCACTCTGACATCACACTCTGACTTCATTGTGATGTCACATTTTCCCTTTTATGCCCATGTGGAATTTCCTGATGTCATCAATATTAAGCCCATATCTAACAGGAATGCCCATATATGGAGGCCACATCGGCCACATACCACACTAACAGAATTCATATATGGCCAAGACAGATGGCCAAGAAAGCCCATATCTGTGTGGCTGGTTCTACAGACAGGATCTCCATGATGGGCATAAAAGGGATTGTATGTATGATGTCAGATGTCATATACGTCATAGGACTTTCACATATGTTTGGGCTCTCACAGCATATCTCCATATACAGTACATGGATCTCCATATTTGAGTACCAGGGGTCTCCATATATGGGTAACTGGTCCGATATACTGTACATCACTGGCCAGATGGCCGAGACATAGCGCGACCTCAGCCTTTAGGACGAGATCGCTTGATGCCCTGAGGCGTCTTACTAGTTTATGTATTTTCATTCTTTATTAAAAGAAATGCTTTTGTTCACACTCAAGGCAAAAAAACAAAAAAGACAAAAATCCACTTTTCGTTTCACAAACAAACACTTCCCTAACCCTAACCCTAACCCCCCCCACACACACACACACACACACACACACACACACACACACACACACACACACACACACACACACACACACACACACACACAGGTTTGCAATTGCTACTTTGTGGGGACATTACACATAGTCTACTATCTTTGTGGGGACATTCCATTCATTTTGAACCCTAACCCTTAACCTAACCCCTAAACACCTTGTGGGGACCTATTAATAAGCCCCCACAAGGTTTTTTCCTCTGATTGTACTATCTTTGTGGGGACATGAGGTCCCCACAAAGTAGTAATTCCCTGTCCACACACACACACACACACACACACACACACACACACACACACACACACACACACAATTTAATCTAAACTGCTTTTGTATCTACAAAGCCACACCGTGCTGGATGATGCATTTGTGTTTGTTTTATAATATTAAGTAATAAAATACAAGATAACATTTTATTATGCAATCCGATACTTGGTATGTTAAAAAGGCACATTATTCCATTTGCTCTATTGAGTTACATTGTAAGTGGTGTCTCATGATGCATGGTGCCCTCTCGGGATAATCAGGGACATACTGTACATGGAGTCAGGTGCTTAGTAACATGCACAAATAGCAAGTCTGCTTTTTCCTTTACAGGTAAGCTAGACCACCATTTCTAATGATTAAATATGTACTCCGTCGTTCAAGAGTGTCATCTGCCGAAGATAGACGACCTTCAACATCACAATGTAACGAGGATGGAACAAGTTGTGAGCTTGTAGGTTGGTTATTTTTGCTGAGCGACACATCATATGACAAATCGGGCTTAAAACAGTTTTGTCATCTTAGGTCTGACTCTGAACTAGGCTTTAGACTCATCATTCAATTGCCTTGAAGAGCGTTTTTCATCAGTTATTATTTGAGCTGTGCCAAGCGCAAGTATTGTAATGAGTCTGTCTGTGGATGTGTGGTTATGGATAATTATACGTTATATCGCTGTTTCCACACATGTGTCCTCTAGAGGGTGCTGGAAACACCAAAACAAACTTCGGCTGTAACTACAGGGTTAGGATTAGGCTGTATGCAGCTCAACTATGAACACCTGTAGTATTATGTATTATGTAGAATTTGCATTTGTTTACATTTTCTCCAACGTAAACGAATTACTGAACTTACCTGAATAATTTAATCATTGTTGGCTAAACTTGACAGTGCACAAGGACTGTGCCTTAATGGTAAGGCGCTCCACCAGGCTTGTTAAAGGCTGTCCTGAATTCATGGTAACTCTTATCCACCACTGAAATTGATAAAAGCTGTAGACAGCATATAGCATTGTTATATTGTTATATTATCATTTTGTATTAACATTCAAACATGTACCTATCCTCTCAGCTTCACAGCCAACTAAGCCAAGAGTGTGTTCTTGAAATGTATGATGAAATAGTTGTTCTTGTAACCAAGACTTTTCTCTTGTTTTTCTCAGTTTTTAAAACCTACATTTAATTTAATGTCACTAATCTTTGCATGAGATGATGAGAGTTGAGTTGAGTTAGTTGAGTTGAGGAAGCTAACTGGAAGTGGTATTATTCCTTGTAATGGTCTTTGTTGTCAGTGGCATCTCTCAAACACAAGGCATGCATGTGAATATCAGATGAGCCAAACAAAAATGAATGTTACTCTTATGTACACCCTGAGAATACCTTGTTGTCATCCAAGATTTCTGTGTGCATGTAAGCCTTCTAGCTCACTTTGAAGCCCCTGTACAGTTTTTGAGCGGTGCCTCAGCGCTCCAATGCTTGACCGAGTATGTCTCTATAGCCATGTTTCCATAAACTTATTCGATACTTATACTTATTCGTTTTCATTTGCGGGTGTCATTCGAATTAGCAAAGGGTCGCATGAGTTGATCAGGCTAATTTTTTCAGACCGAACCGAACCGAGACGTGAGGTGAGCACTGCACGTCTGACTGCTGTGACTCGATCGCTGCACAGTGCACTCATCCTGCAAGTTTCAGCGTCCTCTGGAAGGTGGTCGATATGCAAGCTCACAACGCGGCGCGGAGACACGGATGCGAGCTGCTGTGAGCTTGTAGATCGGCCACTTTTGGCACGCAACACCGTGTGATGAGGAAGGGTTAGCCACGGATGGCTTGACTCCGGGAGGTGAAAACGGGAGGAATTTACACATGGTCCGTGTCACTCCGTGTGTAACAAACAACCGGTTTGTTTTGTGGGCTAAATGGACGTTAAGCGGCAGGGGAAAGTGTTAAGTTGGAGGACGATATGGACCCATTTATTCATACCGTTATAAGGAGCCTAACTAATTTCGGTTCGGCACTAGGCGAACCCAAATATGGTTCGCATCCCCCGGTTCGGGGGGGGCGTCAACCGACTAAATTCGGCTCCACGGTGCTGGAGAAATGTTGTGACCTCCCGACTTAATTTCGGTACTCAGCGGTGTCTTCTCATTCATTCATCCCGGCTCCAAGTTCATATGCTCGGCTGTGAAGCCAATGAAACAGCGGTCGTTTGGGAGGGAGGCACGCCGACTTCCAATGCTTGGCCGTGTATTGATCGTCGCAGAGCGGATACATTGTCAGGTTCTCGCTGGGAGCCCCTATGGCTGGGAGGCGCGCGCGCGCGACACACACACACACACACACACACACACACACACACACACACAGCTTTGCTGCGTGTATCGCTAACGCGTCGCCGACCGTTTTAAAGACAAAAAAGTGCTTAAACACAACTTTGCTAATTGCTAGTGTTCCGTGTTGATAGGTTTTCCCACGACGAGTTGTGACTGTGTGATGACATGCATGCAGCAAGGGAGGCCCAAGTAGTAACGGCTGCAGCCTGCGGGAAGGCCTGCGGGAAGGCGTCTGCGAGACCTGGGTCTGCAAACAGGTCTGCAGGTCTGCAGACCCAGGTCAACCTCTCTACTGCTCCCAGTGGCAGCCTTAGCTCCAGGCGGAGCCGCTCGATTGTCCACGACATTGCAAGCGGCGCGAAGGCCAGCGGACCTTGGTCCTGCTCTTCGTGCCCGAGCGCCGCAGGCGCGAGTGCCCGCGAGTTACGAAGCCGTGGTGAATGCAATCGTTATATTTATGTCCAATGTCCCTGTCCAAGTGACTACAATGTCTGCACAGTGATTGAATGAAGTGATTGATTGAATGAAGAAGAAAGCCCCGAATCACTAGGGGGCAGTAAAGTCAAGTAGTATGGGGTCTGCAGACCCGGGTCTGCACTGCACTGCAGACCCGCGTCTGCAGACTTCCCGCAGGCTGCAGCCGTTAGCTTCTCAGGGAGGCGGCACGTCTATAATGTGAGCTTGTAAATTAAATGTTTTTGACAGAGCTCGATCGAGCGTTTGTGAGTGTGAGTGAGAGAGAGAGAGAGAGAGAAGAGACCCCGCTGGTGCTGCTGCCTACTGAAGCTGCTACTCACGGACCTCCAGTCATTCAGCGTGCAGCGCGAGGGCAAGTCAAATATGTATCCGCCCTGCAATGCTCATTCATCGCCCACAAACGTTTACATGCCACGGACCTCCAATATTTACAAGCGACTTCGGCACTAGCCGTTAAGAAAGTATGGATGAACTCCCCCCGAACCTAAATAATTTCGGGTCGGGGAGGCCTCCCGAACCGAACTTAGTTAGGTTCCTTATTAGAGTGTGAAACGACCCTAAGGGGCTTTATGGACACGCCACTATAGTCTCTATCTATGTTTGTAGTACGGCCTCAACAGCTGCAATACTGCTGGGTGACCTACCTTCAAGTGGCACTGTTAGCAGCCTTTGAGTGGCACTGTTGAGCAGCCATCCACATTGAGCACTATAACAAGTGGCCACCAAAGGCACCGCTCACTTCACACTGTTGTGATTTTTAATTTACTTCTGAATTTACAGATGAGGTTCCTGTACCATGCTGTAATATTAAATGAGAGAACGCTTTCAATCAGGCACTTAAAACACCACCACAAAAATGTGCTGGCTCACTCCAAAGCTGTTTAGAAGGCTTGCAAGCATTTTTTTGTTCAGTGTTTTTGAGCGGTGGTCACACCGTCTCCATAGCGTGGCCGTGTGTGTAGGTATGTATGTTTGTTTGTTTGTATGTATGTGGGTTTGTATGTGGGTCTGTATGTAGCCTGTGGTGTAGTACCTTTTCTGGCCACACATGTTAAGGGAGGGGCGCTGTTTTCAGGCCAGGCCAGACCAGGCACACACACACACACACACACACACGCACACACACACACACACACACACACACACACACAGGGGGGAAGGGGGGGGGGGGTTGGTGGGTAAACCACCGCTCAGTTCACACGGGTGTGATTTTTCAAAACATTTGGCAAGTTTTGTCAAACATTTTTAATGAGCTCTCTTCCTCATATTGTTTGGGAATGGGATAGTTTCACAGGGATCACATAGATTTGGCGATACCACCAACTTCTCTAGCGGGATACTTTTTCATTTCTTATTTAAAGCTCCATTCATTGTTTATTTGTGCGTTCTTTTTTTATTTTGTTATATTGGACAAACCATGCTGTTGCCACTTTGTTAAGCAGAATAGTGGGACTGCTGCAGAGAGGAGGAGATTAACATTGGGGAGGTGGGTGGAGTTTTGGGGAAATGAGATCTCTTCTCACAGCTGATTTCTTTCACATGCCTCCTGTAAGTGTATTAAGGAGAGCACCTCAAGCCAAATGGCAACATGTGAGGAAAGGACTGTTAGCGTGGCATGACTAACCATTTGTCTGGTACTCTGTATCCCTTTCCCTCCCCTTGTTTGCTGGGACCTAAATTGAATCACAACAAACGGGCAGGTAAACGTCCGCCCCTAATTTATACAATGTCTTCTGTGATGTGTTGTGTAAGGACTGCTGTGCAACTGAGCCATTCCGAGTTTGATTGATTGAAGTTTGCTATAGGAAAAAGTACAGTTTCATGACAGCACAAATCACTGGTACAAGGTCAACTAAAAGGAGATCCTAGTAAGTTTTACGGCTTATTTACACAGGAACCACTTTATGTATCTCATATAACATTGAAAGACAGATGGATAGAACAGAGTACTTTGCATAGAATAACATCAATTACAAAAGCAGAAAAAAATAGGGCGAATAAAAAAGGGGGCTTATACTATTTACAAGTCTCGAGTAGCAGCTGTCTGAAGGTGATTTTTCAGACCAATTTTGAAGGAGTCTAGGGATTTGCACTCCTTTAAGTCCTTCAGTAGGGCGTTCCACATGTTGGTGGTATAGCTGGAGAACGAATTAGAGCCTTTTTTAGTGTTAAATCTGGGTTGAACATGATTAGTGGAGCTGCCTCTGATGTTGTGATTGTGGACATCCTTGACGTTTTGGAAGTAATTTGTCAGGTACATGGGTATCTTGAGGTGTAGTGTATCTTGTACACCAGGCCCACTGCAAGATGCTGTACATCCATGTCTGTGTAGGTTGGTTTTTGTTGCCTTTTAAGGCAGACAACTAATTGAGATTATATTACACAGCTGTCTGTCACAGGTACAATAATAGTGTGCTGCTGTAGTGACAGATGATCAGAGCACCCATGTTTGTTATACCTGTAGTGTAGATCAACCAGACTTGCTGTAGTTAGTAATGCCAGAGGTGTCAAGAGACCCATGACAAAAGGACTAGCAACTGGATGGGGGATGGTGGTTTATTATTTCAACCCAGTGTAGAGGTCAAGCTCTGGCCAGTGTGACCCAAATTATGATCTAGGCCTGTTGGGGGGGGGGGGGGGGGGGTCTTCCTACAACCAATCTGCTGTTGTTGTTCGTCTTTGTTTGGCTGTTCAACATGGGGGGCCTGCAGTGCAGCAGCCCTTCAGATGAAGCGACAAGGGATTGGAAAATAGACAAATCGTGGGAGGTATATTAGACACGAGGTTAAAAGGTGAGGGTTAGGGAATGATGGATTAATTTAGGGTTGACAAATCCTGTGTGATCTGTTGTCCTAAAATAGCTCCAAGCAGGTGTGTACACAGTACACACGTGCATACCCGCAGGTCTCTCTCCCTCTCTTCCGCACTTGCGCGTTCTAATTTGATTCTTGGTTTTATTTCTACCCTCCCTGTTAATGTTTTATTTCGTCTAATTCGATGTCTCTGGCTCTCTTGTGCGAGTTGTGGTGTCATGTTATGTGGACCAGATGGAAATCTCAAAGTATTGGAGAGTTAGACCTTTATTGATCCCGTCGGGGGAAATTCAGTTGTCATGGCAGTACCGCAGTTATGAAACACTGGACCAATACGGATAAAAGATACAGCTGCGAGTAAAGAAACTCGTAATAACAACAATGTTGAAAGAAAGAGTAAACAGACTTGGACAAGGAGATTTGGCAACAGTACCCTTGCTTGGCCCGCAGCACTTGGACCGCCCTGGAGTTGCATGTTGCATGCGCTAGAAATGTAGTTAATGTGCACTAACAGTGTATTAACTGTATCAACAGATATAAATACAGTAAAAGTGTACATCAAAAATCTCTACCCAAGTAGTGAGGGGGGAAATGAACAGTCAAAAAATTAACAGTCAAATGACAGTGGATAATGAGAAGTATACAATCTATACACCGTAATTCTTTTTACAGTACATAACCAATCCCTAGTGGTATATGGTGTGTGTACGTGTGAGTGTGTGCGTGCATGTGCGCGTGCGTGCGTGTGTGTCTGCACATGCGAGTGTGTGTGTATGTACATGCATGTGTGTGTGTAACATATTTTATTTGTTTGTGCAACAGCAGCACACAAGTTGATCAGTTCGGTCATGGGTCTGGCCGTTCAACTGGCTACTTTTGGTGTGTTAAATTTTGTCTGAAATTGTTTGGTTAACAATAATGTCAGATTATTTTCTCCATTCTCCATCGGCCCACAAACATAGCGTTTCAGACCTCTCATTGACGCAATCTGCTATCTCAATGGCTCTGGAATTGTATACCACTTGTCATACAACAACATCACGAGCACAAGTCTCAAAGCAATCACACACAATGTTACGTCAGACGTTGGTTGGACTATGTAGTTTGACTTTTCTATTGTGGGAGATGAGGGAATAACTGACAACATTGTTTAAAAGGACCTGCTCTGTCACATGTGTACGCATGTATGTGTTCGTACCGTATAGTCGTGTACGTGTACAGGGCTGTCGTAGGTGTGGAGTCTGTGGACCACAATCTGAATCTAAGCACAGTAAAAGGGTTTTAATGGCAGTTGTCTTAGCAAGCCTCTGAAGTGATGACAATGTAAACCCAGCAGTCCAAGTTATGAGCAAAAAGCCACAGAGTCATGAACGTGACCATGAGTTAAAGACAATTCTAGGCTGGCATACAGAGACAAACATTACAAGGTTGAAAAATTGGGGAATAGATATAATGAAATAAAGTAATTTTGTGTGACTGCTGTTCTAGAGATTTTGCTCTTCTTTTTGCTTGCGCCAGGTTCATTTCACAAATGGCTATTGACAAGTAATTGTCAATGGCCAATTTTGAATATTGCAGATTAGAATAAATTATCCAATAAACTTCATATTCTATGGATTTTCAAGACACACATCTTGATGAAATCTTGAAGGTTGAGGTCATGTCTGGGAGGAGCTAATTGAGTAACCTCAAATAAACTGCTGATTATAACCTTTGCAACAGCAGGCCAACAGCATGGAATATTACCAGCCTCCTCTGGAGGGCCACGAAGATGTTATTTATTGTCAGATCTCTCTCTCTCTCTCTCTCTGACTCTCTCATTTTCTCTCTATCACTCTCTCAATCTCATTATTTTCTTACTCCTCTCTTTTGTTCTTGAAGCCTCACTATGTAACATTTAATTAATAAAATGTAACTTTGTCCAATCTGTTTGGTAGGGTATGTTAATACAATATAACCTATACCATTGGGTGGTTATATTTTGTCACCCTGCTCTTCTATTGAGACATTTATATTGTGTCAAAGGTCATGTCTCACCTAGACACAGGATCTGACACGATTTCTGACCTGATGGTCGACATTTATCCTCCGAGCAAGCAGGCAGTCTCTGTTAGCTCAATGGTAAAAATGTCAGCCCTTAAGCAGGAAACTAGGTTCAAATCCGGGGCAGAAGAGGAAAGTTACCGGTACATATTGTCTGTTACTTTCTCTGTTTTTCTTACACACTCCCATTTTCTCTCTGTTGCCTTTGCTGCTCAGATGTTTTGCTGGTCAATTTAGGAGAATTAGAGAGAGTTCGGTGGCTATGTTCTCAGGGAGCTTAATAATCAGGAACTAATCTGTCTAATACTTTGATTGGAATACGTAACCTTCCTGTAAACACCAAGATCAGCATAGAGTTACCCAATTGAGCTGTAGCTGATAACATCTTCCTTCTGATGGAAAAAGATAGAGTAGGCTACACTTTTTGACAATCTTTTACCGAGACACAACCACAAATCTGACATCATTACATGTTTGCATACTTCATGCCCATGTTAATTTCATGTGTCAGGCTTTGAAAACTGTGAGACAGTCATTATTCTACTTCTCGCCTTCTAACTCACAGAAAGTAGCCTACGTTGAGTGTATGTTTTGCACAGAGCCTGTCATAATTTAAGAAGTGGCACAAACATACTACAGTATGTCAAACAAAAAGATTTAATCTGGATTGATGAAATGATCTGCATGTATATGTATGGATAATTTACACATTGTACTCTGTGTCCCTAGCCAGAAACAGCATGGTCACATGGCAAGATATGATCTAAATAATGAAACAAATAATGTTTGGTGTGAGTGAGGCTCCAGTGACATGTTGTGAATGAATGCATCTGGATTTCAAACTAGGGTAGAGTAAAACTAATTTGTCTTATTTCCACTGATAGTTCACTTTGATCTCCCTCTGCTGTACTCATTGACCTCATAGTGTTGGTCTGTTTACTGGGAGGATGCATGTTTCATGTCTTGAGAACGATATCGATTGTTCAGTAGAATATATAACTAAAACTATTGTTTTCTGCTAGATCTGGCTAGTTCCAGATGTTCACATTATTGAGAGAGTTCAGGCCTTAGCTTGCACAAAACAGTCAGCTAGAAACAACAAGCTAAGCCTAACATGGTTTATGGTAGAGTTGTATTAGATTAGGCTTGGTTTCGAAGAAGGTTTCCAGTAATTAAGCTCAACCAACAGTTAACCCCTTAAGTGCTGGCTGACTTTCAGAGTTTGTGTTCTAGCTCAGTGTTTCCTAAACAATGGGTCAGGACCCATGTTTGGGTCAAAGACCCATTATTATGGGTCATGAGTAAATATCCCTTTTTCATATTTCCTATTGTATTTCTAAATGTATCCTTTGGTTCTTCTTGAGTTGAAAGGATTGGGAACCATATTGCTCTAAGTCTAAGGCATTGGTTCTCAAAGTAGGGACCGGGGATCCCAAGGGTCCTTGAGAGAGTTCCAGGACGTCCACAGCTAAATGATAGTTAGGAACCAAATGGACCCTTATAGGTCCATTTGTACGCTCTCAGAGTTAAATTAACATTGATTTTATGATATAAATTGGGGTCTCAGAAATATTAAGGATTAAGGAGATAGCCTAATAATGCATGTCAAACTGGGGGTCGTTGAAATTAAAATGATTGGGAATCACTGCTGTGGCATATCTTTTCAAATGGGGGTCCACGGGCTAATAAGTGTCAA